>NC_026002.2:77248859-77356359 GCF_000442705.2 Elaeis guineensis | reverse complement strand
TTTTGGAGAATGGCGATGATGGAAGAAAGTTTGTGTAGAAAACTCTTGAATTTCTTTTAAGCCAAAAGTGCCAGCACACCTTCATCGCCAATTGATCCCAACCATTTCTAAAGTTGCGATGAACCCTTCTTTTACTCCAATCACCTCATAACTCCTTAATATCTTTAGGCCACCTGCTGATGTGGAGTTGAGTTTTGATGGCAAACCACAAGTGCATCACCCTACATGTGCATCACCCTACGTCTGTGTCATCGAAACTATGGTCAAATCCTATAACCCAGCTCCTACTTACCCCTCTGATGGCCTTGAGCCACCCTCAAGATCGAGGGGCTGAGAAGATGGGTCCTTACCATGCTGCGATACAAGATACTCTACGTAATCTACCTATACAGTTTAAAAATTCATTAATACATACATATCACTATGTATAAAAATTTAATAAATAATATTTTAAATTTATTACTGTGATCTATGGAGATCTAGGATATAAGTAGTCACTAGTCCTCCTAGACTGATGTGTGGCCTCCCATATCTGCAGCTGTCCTAGTATACGATCCCGCTACCATATCTATAATAAATAAATAATAAAATTAAATTAATTAAAATAAATATATGATCAATTTAATATAAAATTAATTTAAGGATAGAATTTTTACCAATCTATCGACCATAATATATGTGCCAATAAAGCCGTCAGTGTGCTTAATCGGATGCTGTTGGGTAGATCGATTCTATCATGCCTCTATCGCCTACCAGAGTACTCCTCAGTATTTTGCTGATTGTAAAGGGCCTTCCATATATCCATCGTATCCAGTGATCTATGTAAGATTTTTAGTTTAATGGTGACTTGAAACTGGAGTGCTCATTGGTGGACTATCGAAGGCTGTACAGCCCACCTCGGAACCTGCATGTGGCTATCTTATCTTGAGGAGTCTCAAATCGATAGTACCCCTGTAAGTAGAAACAACCATGTATTAATAAATATAATATAAACCTACTGTAAATTTAAAAATTAAACATCTTTAACTTATCAGGAATATCTCCCAGGCTGTATCACGACCCCCCAATGGCCAATTGAAAAACTCATTCATCAGCCTTGGCACCAATCGTCGGATGATCCTGATATCCACATGAGGCACCCCAAGCTCATAAATATGCTGTAAAATTGATTTTCAACAATAAATGTTAGTCTCTAAAATGACTAAATTTTAAACATATTCAGTGAAGATATAGTACTTACAAGCGGCTCTGAATGTGCATGAGCTCGCTATCCTCCGATTGAGTCGGAGGTATCATGAACCGGATGGATTCTCTACTACACCACTGACTATGAGAGCTGAGTATTACTCCATATGACTGTGCATCACTAGTGACCCCACACTGTCCGAACTTAAGAGTATCAGGACATCATAAAGAATGTTATATTAGATAATAAAGGATAAAATAATATAAAAGAGAATATCTAAAGTATTAGAGTTTATCATGTGGTATGTGTACCACAGAATCATGCGAGTTGGCAGCATGAGAGCTCTCTCCTCGATTGTGATGGCTCCAACCTCTAGAAGATATGATCTATAATCTCAAAAAATAAAAATAAATAGATTCATAGATTAATTATATAATTATGGATGGAAATGCAAGATTTAAAATAATACAAGATAAGTATTTAGATATTTGGTATCTTCAAATATTTGGTACCCTTCAGATGGGTGGTAATGCAAGACAAGTGTTTAAAATGAGTTAGAGGCCCAGAAGTTTATCACAAGCGAGGAGCACTACTCATCGGCCTCTTCAGATATTTGGTACCCTTTAGATTCTTCATTTGATTCTTCTTCTTCTTCCACTTCTTCATCTTCTTCCACTTCTTTCTCTTTTTGGATAGGGTTGTCCTTTAAAACAGACTCAAAATGACCTGCCTCTTGATGTTGGCCATCACATAGAAGAAAATTTGGAGCATCCAACTCTACATCTATGAAAGATTGATGAACTTCAGATATTTTATCCTTCTGAAAGTATTCTGATAAATAGGGCTCTTTTTCTTCTTGTTTGAGCGCATAATAAATTGCCTAAGACTTAATTTTACATACAGCCCACTATTATTTCTTTCCTCTCTCCTTTGATGGAAAAAGAGTATAATACACTTGCATAACTTGTTGGACTAATACAAAGGGATCATTGACATATGCTTTTGATCCATATTTGATTTAAATAAGCTCATGTCGTGGATCAACTTTCATACAATTATCGATATCAAACTATCAGCACTTAAATAGAATGATACTATTACCTTCAATGTAAGTCAACTTGATCACTTCTTCAAGGATTCCATAGCAATCACTCTCTGTTTCTATCCATCAGTTGCTTTTTGTACACACACTGCTGTCCATTGTACTCTTATGGTATCTATATTGCTGCATGTAAAATTTAAAACCATTCACATTATAGCAATTATAACATGTCACATACTTTGTTAGTCTGTAACCTAATGGTCTGAGCTTCTTAGGTATGGATTCACCTCCTTGCATGACCTACATATTATAAAATAAATAAGTTGGGGGGAACTAAAATAAATAAAATGATAATGATAGCTTACTAGTTGATGAAATCAATTTGTAAAGTTCTGTGAGCGCTGAGTAGAAATTTCTTCCTTGCTTATCATCGGATTGTCCCGTCTTAGCATCTCATCATATTGCCTATGCATATATAAGATAAGTTCAGGATGAAAAGTGATTAACGAGTTGAGATTATGATAGATACTTACTCAACATATGGGCGACCTCCATGCAGTTTACCAAAACATATGTCTCTACCTATCGAAGCTCTCTATCAGTTAATATCCGACAAACCTCGTGCCCAAATTTATGAGCAGGATAGAAAAATATTGAGATCTCTACCTTTGATCCCTCACCACCATCATCATTTCGATCCACTTGAGTCAGCTTTGTATGTACACCGGAGTTAAAGTAGTGTCGGCTAAAATTAGAAATTTCTTCCATTATGTAAGCCTCCATAATAGAACCTTCAACTCTGGCCTTATTTTTTACTTTTTTCTTAAGACTGTATATATATCTTTCAAATGGATATATCACTTGTACTATACTGATCCTCCGACCCTAGCTTCATATGCCAGATGAATCACAAAGTACTTCATAGAGTCAAAAAAATTAGGAGGAAATATCTTTTCCAACTTGTATATAGTCTCTGTACTGCTAGCCTTAAGACCAGAGATGTGATCAGTAAATAGTTTGGTAGTATAAATATTTCTAAAAAAAGACTAAGCTCAGTCAAAGAACTCCATATAGGATTAGAAAGGAGATCATGCAAAGTCAATGAGAGTAATCATTGCATGAAGACATGGCAGTCATGGATCTTTAGTCCGTACAACCTGCAATCTTTGATATTGATGCATCGAGCTAGATTACTTGCATAACCATCTAAAAATTTAAAATTTTTGCACCATTCATATACATCCTTCAACTGCTCCCTCATTAAGGTGTAAGTTACTTTCGGCTTCAAAAAATTTTTTAGGGATACCTTAACCAGCTCTAATAGAAGACATTTGCATATGTTCTTCATATCTACTCGGGCCTTAGAATTATCCTTCATCTTACCCCGGACATCCATAACAGTGTAGAAAATATTATCAAAGATATTCTTCTCAATGTGTATGATGTCAAGGTTATGACGGTAATTTTCAAAAGATGCTGCGCTTCACTCAGTTACGAGTTCTACCGAATCTTTGAGATTTTTGTTTATCAAACAGTATGCTAAGATGGACTTCATCCACTTGAGATACTGATAAGTGATATATTTTTATAATTATTTTAAGTATTTTAGATGGTTAATGGTACTAACATCTTTTCAAAATCCTAATTTCATAACTAAGTTAGACTTTCTTGTAAAATTAAATATTTTTAATAATATTTTTGAAAAATATAAAATTAGAGTACTTTTATGGAAAGTAGATGTCAAGTTGATTAATCAATCTAAGCACCGATAAAAGAAAAACTAGGCAGTATCATGCATGTATTTTTAAAATTTTTGATAGTGGAAGTATTAGATTAAACTATTTAATCTAACTAATATGCATGAGATCTAATTTAGAATACCTACCCAGGATCTATAACATGATTAATATGCATTTAAAATCTAAAACTAATTTAAACTTGCATCGATCACATCGATGCCCTACATCAGATCTAACCGTTAGATCTGATCTAGTCTTGATCTAATGAGTTCAAAACTCATTACCATTGCACGGGTCGATGAACACCGCTACTGATCATATGGATCTAAAGCTCTGCTGATCGCTCGTAGCCACAAAAGGTATCCAACCTCTATGAATCATCCACACAAAGCCCTTGTACCGATCTGATCTTCTGGGATTGCTAGATCGCATGAAGATCGCTCTTGAAGGCTGATTTGATTTGATCTTCTTCTAGAATCACCTTGGACCCTTTCGAGGTTGAAAATAGATCAATGGAGGTTGCTGGACATTGGAAGAAAATCAAAGAAAATACCTTTTCTCTAATCTAAACTCTCTTTCCTAAAAATCATTCAGCATCAATGCTGAACTCTCACCAAAGAAGAGACGATTCTCTTCTAATCTCTCAAGCCAAAGGATGGCAACCCACCCCAAACCTCATGCCCCCTCTCTGGAGTACAGGTACCTTTCTCTCAGCCTTCCCATGATGGAAAAACCAGACCTTTTTAGCACACAAAAAATAGGTCTTTTAATGCTTGCCGAACAAGAGGAGATGAGATAGGATGTGGACTCATTTGAGTTTGAATTCAAAACTCTTTTGAATTCTAACCCAACCAGATCTCATCCAGTTCCATTCCCATCCTAAGAACTGAATAAGAGGTGTGGGGCATGGAAAAAATATGGGAACAATTCCCTTATTGTCGCACAAATTGAACACCTTCATAAGGTGGTCGGCAAGAGTGGATAAGGATGAGGGATTAGGGTTTCAAATTCAAACCTCTTTGAATTTGAAATAAAACCAAGTTATCCTTATCCATTGAGGGCAACAACCAGATGCTTTTGTTGGGGTATGTCTCACATACAAATAGGTTTTGCAATGAGAAAACTTGGCATGGAAAAAGAAGGTGGCGGATGGGAGAAGACCAATTAGTTTGGACTATAAAGTTTTGTTTATTTGGTTCTTAATTAGGTTTTATTCAAACCCAATTAATTTAGATCCAAATAAAATGAGTTTGCCTAATTTAATTAGGTATCTAAACTTCTAATCTAATTAAAAATAAATTAAACTCAAGTCCTGATCAAATAAGGACTAATTCTTCCTTAGCGATTAGGTCATCTTATAACCTAATCGAGTTTGATCTAATTGAATCCAATTCAATTAAACTTAGTCCAAACTTTAATGCTTAATCAAATTGAGTTAATCAATAATCAATTATTGACTAATCATCATGAATATCACTGACTTTCAATGAATCAATTTATTTCAACTATTGCACAGGATTAATCATCAATTATATTGACAACTTTATCCTCGATCGATTCTCAATCATTGATTAGCCATATGATCGAAAAGGTACTTCTTATGTGTGTGACCTCATAGATATGAATCTAAACTAGTTACACAAAAATAATTTTTATACCAATCGAAATAACCATCTAGCAATGAGAGCCGATGTCCAGATAGGTCGAATGTATGCAAAGCAACGCTTAGAACCTACTGGACTATGGTTACCATATAATTCATCCCTTTGATTCTAATACTCAAGGTGACCTAAGATTTAACTGCCAACCCTAGAATTGTCAACCATATTATATTTTAATATTTCAAATCCATCACATGGATTACCCTGGAAAAGATTTTACTGAATTGAAATATAGTAATACATTAACTCCTTATTCAGAGAGGTCAATTCTATCTTAACTCACACACTGACTACTACAAGTATTTGACTATTCTCATAAACCTTCTATCACTGAATTAGAAATTTGGATAGTTCGGTATCAAAGCAAAGTGAGTTACTTGCAAGTCACTATGGTGATCTAAAGTCAGAAGGATACTTATACCCATATCCCTTCAGAGTAATGCTTGAGAACAGAGTACTCCAAAATTGGTTACATTTAGTGAGATGTACTCTTACATCTCACTTGCATGCCATATCAGTGTCTCCACACTCCTTGGTTAAGAGGACAATCAACCCATATGACACACAATGACTTACACTTGATATTGCTATCATCCTAGTAGTAACATATCATTTGGTTGCGAATATATTTACAGACTAAACGATAATCCTCCTTTATCGATTCTACATAGTCCTAAAGATTTCATCACAATATAGGAGTTCAAAAAGGAGGATATACAATTTATGATGAAAAGATGCTAAATAACTTTTATTAATAAAAATTCATATACATTTACAATAATGAGCTCAACGTCAGCAGGCTAACGATTGGCTTTGGGATACAATTTTCAACAAATTTTCATTTGGACTAAAGCCAATTAGTACAGTATCATATATCCATCTTCAATTTATGATCTTCGAACTCCTTGACATTGAGGGCTTTAGTGAACGGGTCGGCCAGATTCTTCTTTCCATCGATCTTCTGAAGATTGACATCACCTCGATCCATAATCTTTCAGATCAGATGTTAGCGACGCATTATGTACTTGCTGCACTTATGGGACTTTGATTCTTTTGCTTGAGCAATGGTGTCAGTGCTGTCACAGTAGAGCAAGATCGGACCACCAATGGAGGGTGCCACTTCGAGCTCGCCAATGAACTTCCACAATCATATAGCTTCCTTCGTAGTATCGGATGTCGTAATGTACTCCACCTCGCATACTAAGTCGGCCATGGTATGTTGTTTGAAATTTTTTCAGCAGATTGCTTCACCATTTAGGGTAAAAATGAATCTCGACATGCTTTTGCTATCATTGTGATCTGACTAAAAGCTGCAGTAGGTAAATCCCACTAGTTTCAAATCAGATTCTCCATAAACAAGCCAATGATCCTTAGTATTTCTCAAATACTTAAGGATGGTTTTCACAACCTTCCAGTAGTTCTCCTTCGGATCTGACTCATACCTACTCACTACCCCTAGTGAGTAGGCAATATTCGATTTTGTACATATCATGACGTACATGATGGATCCCACTACTGAGGCATATAGAATCATACTCGTACATTTTTTTCTTGAAGAGTTGTCAGACAATCCCTCTTCGAAAAAAAATTTCATGACCTATCGAAAAATAGTCTCTTTTAAAATTCTCTATATTGAACCGCTTCAACATGGTATCTATGTACACGGATTAAGACAATCCAAACAATCTTCTAGATCTATCTTTATAGATCTTTATCCCAAGGATGTAGGATATTTCTCCCAAGTCCTTTATGGAGAATTGAGATGACATCCAAACCTATACTTCTTGTAATGCAGAGATGTAATTCTCAATTAAGAGAATATCATCCATATGCAAAATAAGAAATACAACTATAGAATCATTTGTCCATTCATAGATACAGGGTTCTTCTCTATTTTTAATGAAGCCATATGTTCTGATCACCTTATCAAAATACATGTTTTAACTCCTACTTGCCTGCTTCAATCCGTAAATGGATCTCTATAGCTTGCACACCTTAGACTCATTTGAGGATGTGAAACCTTCAGATTATATCATATAGACCTCTTCTTCCAACTCTCCATTCAGAAAAATTATTTTTACATCTATTTGTCAGATTTCATAGTCCAGATGTGCCACTATCGCAAGCATAATCCGAATAAATTAGAACATTGCCACAGAAAAAAATATCTCATTATAGTCAATACCATAACGCTGATGATACCCTTTGACAACCAAATGAGCTTTATAGGTTTCTACTTTTCCGTCTGTGCCCCTCTTTCTTTTAAAGATCCACTTACATCCAATAGATTTTATCCCTTTAAGTGGGTCAACTAATGTGCATACATCATTGACCTTCATGGACTATATTTCGAACTTCATAGCTTCAAGCCACTTATCAGGGTCGGATCTCTGCATCGCATCCATTAGGTGATCGAATTCTCATCATTCTCATCGAGCTCAATAGGATCACTATTCTGGATCAAAAAATCATAGTATCTGTCAGGCTGATGCAGTACACTATTGGATCTTCTTAAGGGTGGTTCTATGTTGGGCTCTGGATTTGATCTAATCAAATATGGTTTAGATTTAGTCACTGATGTTGGTTCATCTATTTATCGTACTTCATCAAATTCAATCTTAGAGGCATTAGTTTCTTCTCTAAGAAACTCTTTTTTTAAAAAGACTGTCTTAAGACTGACGAACACCTTTTGTTCATCAGCAAGGTAGAAGTAATATCTTCTCATTTCCTTAGGGTATCCTACAAAATAACACTTAGATCTAAATCTGAGTTTATCGATCTATAATTATTTGACATAAGTCAGATATCTCCAAATCTTGAGATAAGAGAGGTTAGACCTACGTCCTGGCCATATCTCATATGATATTTTACTAACTGACTTGCTCGAAATATTATAAAGTATAAAACAAGCTGTCTCAAGTATATATCTCTAAAAAAAGATCGACAGACTTGCAAACTCCATCATGGATCAAATCATGTCCAACAGGATTCGATTTCTTCTTTCTGAGATCCCACTATGCGGTGGTATCTCTGGAGGGGTCTATTGTAAGAAAATTTCATTCTCTCCTAAATATGTCACAAATTTACTAAAGAGGTATTCATCTCTTCGATCAGATTGAAGAGTTTAATACTCTTCTCAGTTTATTTCTCTACTTTATTATGAAATTATTTAAATATTTTAAATGATTTAGATTTGTATTTTATCAAGTAGATGTACCCATATCTAGATAGGTTGTCTATAAATGTAATGAAATAGTGATATCCACTTCTGACACTTATGTTCATAGGTCTGCATACATCAGTATGTATTAGACTTAGAACATCACTGGCTCTTTCACCTTTTTCAGTAAAAAATAATTTAATCATCTTCTCAAGAAGATAAGACTCACAGATCGGTAATAATTCACAATCATTAACATTCAGAATGCCCTCCTGAGCTAACCTGTTTATCCTATTTTTGTTAACATGATCGAGCCTATAATGCCAAAGATAGGCATCCGTGACATTATCGAACTTAGGATGTTTATTTGAAATATACAGTATACTAACAAGTAGTGACAGAATATAGATACTATTTCTTAATTATTCTCATATTATTGTAACACCATTCATAATGATTTCATAATTATCATTTTTTATTGATAAACTATAACTATCTTTGGCCAAAAGGCCAACAGAGATTATATCTATTAAGAAAGATGGATAATAGTGACAATCACTCAAAATGACACTATTAGAATTAAAAATAAGCTCGATAATTTCTAAAGCTAGGATCGAAACTTGACTTCTATCTCCAACATTTAGAAATCTATTGCCTTTCTCAAATTTTCTACCAACTTAAAGTTCTTGCAACGAATTGCAAATATGAACTAGAATTTCGATATCCAATACCAAGATAATAGTATCACATATAGAAAAATTATAAGGTGTTATCATATAAATATTTTGATCAGTAATTAATTGCTCATTTTTCTTTGGCCTATTTGAGTCAAAGTCTGCTTGACTCTGTTTAGCCTTAAACTTCTCATCTAGTTTGAGCTTAAGATCAAAATTCAACATTTGATACTGACTATCGAAGTTGGATCCAATAAACTCATCACTGTCAAATAGTGTGCAGAGCGACAACTTACTAGCCATAACTGCATAAAAGAAAAATCAAAAGCCTAATTAGTATATAAATTTTAAGCTTAAAGACTTGAACTTTAGTCTAAAAGTTCTCTCACTATTTTTATGAATTGGTAGCCTCTACCTTCAATTCAATAAATTATCTTAATTTTTTAGTGGGTACTAGAATCCACACAGACTGTATACGGACTCGAGTATGGTTCAACCAATCTATGTATATCTATGGATAGATTCTCAACTAATTATTTCTTCAAATAATTTTTAGTAATCAATTCATCCCAGGTTTCAATTCAGTAGGCCAAGGACCTCCACTGAAAGTCTCGATTAAGTCCAACTATTAACATGAACCTACTTAGTGATTTTAACTAATGAATAATTAGGTCCGAGTATGTTTCAACCAATCCAACCATTCATCAGATAGTATAGCAGAGCCATCATATATAAATGATAATTTCATCATTCAGAGAAACATCAAGCATAAGGCACCTCCAATGTCAATATGAAATAATGGACTCATTACCATTCACCTTAATGGGAGGCTATGTTCTAGTTATCTCCATAACCAGCTCATTTTTTATGGATCTAATAATTTAGAAGATTTGATTAGCACAATTTAAAAAAATTAAAGACATAGACCAACTAATCATAATCCTCTCATTGACTTCATCAAGTTAGATCAGGGTAGACTAAAAATAAGCCGGTCTAACTGACAAATCATCAATCCTCTCTCAAACTTCATCAAGTCATGAAGAAGATAAAGACAAGTCGAACTAGAAGCACCTAAATTAATCAAATTAATTTTCTAGTTAGTATAGATCAATCTCTAATCATTAAGTGATCTAATCAAAATATGATTCATCATTTTGGTCAGATAAATAAAATCGGTGGGAGGGATATGCCATTAACTCATCATAGACTCAACCTAAGCGAGTAGCTTTCAATTAATGACCACCGACTAAGACTGTCAAACTTATCTTAGACACCAACTGGTTAATTAGTTTCAATTTGATCAACTTACAGATTCAGGTTTGACTGTTGAGCTAGTGATCAAAGTCTATTTGGGTCTAATCAAAGATATGGACTCGACCAACAACAATTATTACACTGGCTTAGAGAAATATTTATTTAATCTAATTTTTTTAATCTATTTAATCTTTGATTCTAACCCTAAAGTTCAATCCAATTAGGAGGATCTGATCAAACTAACTCATAAACCCATCACTTCATATTTTATATGAAAATGATATTAGATCTTTAATTCACAATTCTAGATCTAATTGATTCAACTTAATTCTTAATTAAATTTGAGACTAACATGGGTTGGAATTTGATATTTAAAAATAATTTCAAATTTTATAAAATATTTTATAATAAATTTTATACATGATTATTTAGATCTAAAATTTTAGTTGGCTCATCCTTGGATTGAGCTTCACAGTGGGTAGATTAAGTTTTGAGACTTAGCCGACTCACTGATGATGAATAATTAACTATATTTTTAATCTATTTCATTGAGTTAGTTCAACAAAAATTGAGCCGACTAACCAGGATTCTGAGTCGACTCAAATAAAACTAAATCGACTCAATAGGCTAACTGCAATAATTATAACATTTTTAGATCAAAATAATTTTGCATAAATAGTAATAAAATTAATCATAAATTATTTTAGATCTAATATAAATATATTTATGATTTTAAATTTTATTTTCAATGATTATGTTGGGTATAAAATACCCACAGCCGAAACCCTCGACGGAATCGACAACAGCACAGCTCCGTCCGGACTCCTACGGGGGCCGGGCTCCACCGCCGACATCAGAACGGCTCCGCCCGGACTCCTACGGGAGCCAGGCTCCGCCTTCGACTTCGAGCAGCACGGCTCCGCCCGGACTCCTACGGGAGCCGGGCTCCGCCTTCGACTTCGAGCAGCACGGCTCCGCCCGGACTCCTACTGGAGCCGGGCTCCGCCTTCGACATCAACAGCAGAATGGCTCCGCCCGGACTCCTACGGGAGCCGGGCTCCGCCTTCGACTTCGAGCAGCACGGCTCCGCCCGGACTCCTACTGGAGCCGGGCTCCGCCTTTGACATCAACAGCAGAACGGCTCCGCCCGGACTCCTACGGGAGCCAGGCTCCGCCTTCGACTTCGAGCAGCACGGCTCCGCCCGGACTCCTACGGGAGCCAGGCTCCGCCTTCCACTTCGAGCAGCACGGCTCCGCCCGGACTCCTACGAGAGCCAGGCTCCGCCTTCAACTTCGAGCAGCACGGCTCCGCCCGGACTCCTACGGGAGCCGGGCTCCGCCTTCAACTTCGAGCAGCACAGCTCCGCCCGGACTCCTACGGGAGCCGGGCTCCGCCTTCAACTTCGAGCAGCACGGCTCCGCCCGGACTCCTACGGGAGCCGGGCTCCGCCCGAACTCCTACGGGAGTCGGGCTCCGCCTCCAACATCAACTGCAGCACAACTCCGCCTCCGACATCAATGGCAGCACAGCTCCGCCCGTACTCCTACGGGAGCCGGGCTCCGCTCTCAGTATCAGCTGCTGGTAAGCTCCGTCCGGACTCCTATGGGAGCCGGACTTCATCTTTAACTTTGATTGCAGAGGGCTCCGCCCGTACTCCTACGGGAGCCGGGCTCCGCTCTCAGTATCAGCTGCTGGTAAGCTCCGTCCGGACTCCTACGGGAGCCGGACTTCATCTTTAACTTTGATTGCAGAGGGCTCCGCCCGGACTCCTACGGGAGCCGGGCTCCGCTCTCAGTATCAGCTAGTGGTAAGCTCCGTCCGGACTCCTACGGGAGCCGGACTTCATCTTTAACTTTGATTGCAGAGGGCTCCGCCCGGACTCCTACAGGAGCCGAGTCCCGCTTTCAGTACCCACTGCAGGTAAGCTCCGTCCGGACTCCTACGGGAGCCGGACTCCACCCACGACCCCAACCGAAAGGAGGACCCCTCCCGAACTTCTACAGAGGCCGGACTCCGACCGCTGCCGAGCCTCGATCAACAGACCCGCGCCCCCTGGCAGGCCACCAAAACGGCCACGACCCTGCTCCACTTCCTGTGACGGGTTCCGCGCAGCTCCATCATTCCCTGACAAGCCGCAGTAACCGTCGCCGCCCTGCTCCACTTCCTGCGATGGATTCCGCACGGCTCCACTACCCCCTGGCAGGCCACAATAACGGCCACGAACCTGCTCCACCTCCTGTGACGGATACCGGGCGATTCTCCCATCCGCTGGCAAGTCACGACAACGGGCGCTGCTCCACTCCCTGCAACTGATTCCACGTGGCGAGCTGCGGTGATGGCCACGATTCCGCTCCACTACCTCTCGCGATAAATTCCCCTGACCACGGGCGGCCCACTACCAGACGGTTACAGGTGTCGCCATCAATCCGTTACCTCCTCCGCCTATAAAAAGGGGGGATCCAGATACGTTATTCTCTAAGCTCATTTCTTATCTCAAAACTCTGCTAAATTCTTCGTTCGAGCACTCCATTCTTGTTGAGGCAGAGAACTGACTTGAGCGTCGGAGGGTCTTACCGGAGCAACTCCACCTCCGGTTTAGACTTCCCTTGCAGGTCCCGGCGGCGACCGCGGCTTCCCCGACTCCAGCTTCTCCGGTGCAAGCAGATTTTTGCACCAACAGGATTGGCGCTAGAGGAAGGGGCCTGTGTCTTCGCAGCACCCTTGTTCTTAAAGGAGTGTTCAACGGAGCCACCTCTGACCGTTTCTCCGTCACCCACTCCTAATCTTCCCTCGCGAGATCGACACTCGATGCCTCTGCGCAAGGCATCCACCCGACGGTCCACGGCCTCCGCGGCCAGATCTCAGGCTCCGGCCTCCCCTCCCGTTTCTCAGCCTCCTCCTCCTCCCCCTCCGACGGCGGCGGTCGGCGCGGAGCAATTTGACCTGCTGACACAGCAGGTCAGAGATCTCGTCGAGGCCGTACAAGCGATGCAACAGCAGCAACCGCAGGCGTCGGCGCATCCGGAAGGGGCATCTCCGGAAGGCCAGAACCCGGTGGTGGGGCGGGCCACCTGGGCCAGCCGCCCCGTCCTTCCCGGGAAGGCAAATCCGAGGGTAGAGAGCCCTCAATCGGACCACGACTCCACCCATGGAAGATCCCTGCCCCCGTTCTGCCAAAGGACCCTCGAGACTCGAAGTCGAGAGGATTTCCTGGACCGGAGGCTCCAGGAGATGAATCGACGGATCGAAGAACTCCGCCACGTGCCTCCCGCTTATGGTGAGGATATTTGCACTGACCCTCCCTTCTCCCAAATGATTATGCAGGAACCGATCCCGTCGAACTTCAAGCTTCCCCAGTTCGAAAGCTACGACGGGACGTCGGACCCGGTTGATCATCTGGAGGCCTTTCGAACGATGATGCTGCTTCACGGCGCTCCTGACGCCATCTTATGCCGGGCTTTCCCGTCTACTTTGAAGGGAGCAGCGAGGAACTGGTACTCGACTCTGAAGTCGGGTACCATATTTTCCTTCGATCAAATGAGCCACTAATTTGTGGCCCATTTCGTCAGCAGCCGACGTCCCCGGAAGGGTTCGGAGTCCCTCATCAACATCAAGCAGAGGGAAGGGGAGTCCATACGGGCCTACGTCAACCGCTTCAACATCACGACATTGGAGGTCCGGAACTTGGACCAGTCAGTTGCCATGGCCGCCCTAAAAGGTGGCCTTCAGAAGAATGATCTTTTGTACTCCCTGGAGAAGAAGTACCCCAGGGATTTTGCCGATTTACTGGCTCGGGCTGAAGGATACGCCCGAGCGGAAGAAGCCTTCAAAATGAAGGACGAAGAGACAGCAAGGGAGCGTCAAGCGGGAGATTCGAGTAAGCCAGCAATTGAGAAAAGGCCAAAAGAAGCCCGGCCACGTTTCCGATCTCCTCCTGGATATAAGCGCGCCCATACTCCACCCCGGGCACGCAGGCAGAGAAGCCCGAACCGCAGGGTTCGGCGGGGCTCCCCACCAGGGAGATTTCGCAACTACGCCCCCCTCAACGCCTCGAAGGCCCAAGTACTAATGGAGGTCAGGGAGCAGCTCCCTAGGCCGGAAAGGATGCGCACACATCCCGAGAAGCGCAACCCCAACAAGTTTTGCCTCTACCACCGCGACCACGGCCACGACACCGAAGAATGCATCCAGCTCCAGGACGAGATCGAGGAGCTCATCCGGCGAGGTCGACTCGACAGATTCATCCGCCGCAGGCCTGAGGGTAGAGGAGACCGGCCAAGAGCCCTCCCACCACCTGAACCGCAGAAAAGGGAGGAGCAGCCCGGGGACCGGCCTCCCATCGGGACCATCGACTCCACCGGAGGGCCTCAAGGAGGAGCGGGAAAACTGTAAATGTATCACTTACTATTTCGCCTTGAATCTACTTTCCTTTCTAGCTAACGTGCCCCTCCCACCTAGCGTGGATGTATTATGACTGGATATGATCCCTCCAAAAATACAGCCATGTCAGGAACAGGAGGAGAACCTCGTCCTGACATGAGCAAAGTCAAAGGCCCGGTTCTTTTAGACCGGATGGGGGGAGAGGCCTTGCAACGCCCTAATGTGCCCCCGCAGCCTTGTTAGGGACAGGAGGAAAACCTCGCCCTAACTTGAGCAAAGTCAAAGGCCCGGTTCTTTTAGACCGGATGGGGGGAGAGGCCTTACAACGCTCTAATGTGCCCCCACAGCCCTGTTGGGGACAGGAGGAAAACCTCGCCCCAACTTGAGCAAAGTCAAAGGCCCGGTTCTTTTAGACCGGATGGGGGGAGAGGCTTTGCAATGCCCTAATGTGCCCCCATAGCCATGTCAGAAACAGGAGGAGAACCTCGTCCTGACATGAGCAAAGTTGAAGGCCCGGTTCTTTTAGACCGGACGGGGAAGAGGCTTTACAGCGCCCTAACGCGCCCCCACAAGCCAGGCTGGTAACGAAAGGAGAACCTCACGCCGGCTCAAGCAAAATGGAAGGTCCGGACTCCTACGGGAGCCGGGTTCCTGCGCCAAGGAAGACTTCACCCGGACTCCTACGGGAGCCGGGTTCCTACGCCAAGGAAGACTTCGCCCGGACTCCTACGGGAGCCGGGTTCCGTCGCCAAGGAAGACTTCACCCAGACTCCTACGGGAGCCGGGTTCCGCCACCAAGGAAGACTTCACCTGGACTCCTACGGGAGCCGGGTTCCCACGCCAAGGAAGACTTCGCCCGGACTCCTACGGGAGCCGGGTTCCGCCGCCAAGGAAGACTTCACCCGGACTCCTACGGGAGTCGGGTTCCGCCGCCAAGGAAGACTTCACCCGGACTCCTACGGGAGCCGGGTTCCCACGCCAAGGAAGACTTCGCTCGGACTCCTACGGGAGCCAGGTTCCTGCGCCAAGGAAGACTTCGCCCGGACTCCTACGGGAGTCGGGTTCCGCCGCCAAGGAAGACTTCACCCGGACTCCTACGGGAGCCGGGTTCCTACGCCAAGGAGTCCGGGTTCCTACGCCAAGGAAGACTCCGCCCGGACTCCTACGGGAGCTGGGTTCCTGCGCCAAGGAAGACTTCACCCAGACTCCTACGGGAGCCGGGTTCCTACGCCAAGGAAGACTTCACCCGGGCTCCTACGGGAGCCGGGTTCCTATGCCAAGGAAGACTTCACCCGGACTCCTACGGGAGCTGGGTTCCTACGCCAAGGAAGACTTCGCCCGGACTCCTACGGGAGCCGGGTTCCACCTCCAAGGAAGACTTCACCCGGACTCCTACGGGAGCCGGGTTCCTACGCCAAGGAAGACTTCGCCCGGACTCCTACGGGAGCCGGGTTCCTGCGCCAAGGAAGACTTCACCCAGATTCCTACGGGAGCCGGGTTCCTACGCCAAGGAAGACTTCACCCGGACTCCTACGGGAGCCGGGTTCCTACGCCAAGGAAGACTTCACCCGGACTCCTACGGGAGCCGGGTTCCGCCGCCAAGGAAGACTTCACCCGGACTCCTACGGGAGCCGGGTTCCTACGCCAAGGAAGACTTCGCCCGGACTCCTACGGGAGTCGGGTTCCTGCACCAAGGAAGACTTCGCCCGGACTCCTACGGGAGCCGGGTTCCTGCACCAAGGAAGACTTCGCCCGGACTCCTACGGGAGCCGGGTTCTACCGCCAAGGAAGACTTCACCCGGACTCCTACGGGAGCCGGGTTCCGCCGCCAAGGAAGACTTCACCCAGACTCCTACGGGAGCCAGGTTCCTACGCCAAGGAAGACTTCGCCCGGACTCCTACGGGAGCCGGGTTCCTGCGCCAAGGAAGACTTCACTCGGACTCCTACGGGAGCCGGGTTCCCACGCCAAGGAAGACTTCGCCCGGACTCCTACGGGAGCCGGGCTCCATCCGCCGCTTCTGCAGCGAGGGTTAATAATGGTGGCGAAACTCGGCCGCGTAACAAGGTTGGATGAAAGGAAAGAGGCCCCCCCCACGACGACATCTACGTCAAACAAGCCAAACGACAAGAAAGGTTCAACAGACAACAATATCAGTGCTACGCATGGACAAGGTAACACAAAATGCTCTTTTTCCATTGCCGATATACGTACTACAGGGCCAGGACGGCCAAGGAAAGAAGGACAAAACGACAAAAAGAAAGTAACTACATGATAAGACATAAAGACAAAAGAGCTCTAAGGAGGCCCTGCTCCCTCCGACCTAGGGTTATCTACCCCATCCCCCAACCAGGACTGCCTCAGGTTTTCTATTGCTTCTTCTAGTTCTCCCCTCTTCTGCAGCTCATCCTGGAGCGCCCGACGAAGTTGCTGACACTCAGCCTCCGCTTCTCGATGCCACTTCCGCAAAACTTCGGACTCCGCCTCTGCGTCCGCGATGGCCTTCCGCTCGAGCGCCAGTTGGATTTTCACTTGTTGCAGCTCGGCTGTCTTCTCTCCAAGGGAGACAGAAATCCCTTCGACAGTGCCTCTCAGGGCTTGGAGCTCTTCGGTATCTTGGGCGGAGGTAAGCTGCACCCTATTAACCAGCTGCCTCTGGAGACGAACGACCTCGTCAGCCACCTTCAAGAATCTCCCTTTGTACTCTTCCACTTGCCGGCGCCAGCTGGCCCGCTGCACATCATGGCTCATCTCGACGTCTTGAAGCTGCTTCTGGAGGTCGGAGACCTTCTGCGACCACTTCTGTTCATCATCAACCCGGGCCAGGAGCCGGGATGAGTTTCCCTCCAGCTGGCCGATCTTCCTCTTCGCAGCTGATAGCTCCACCTTAAGGGCGCTGATCCTGGCCTCTTGAGCCCAAGTTCGGTCGCTGGCGCTCTTCTTGCATTCCTCGAGCTCTTTCATGAAGTTCGCCTTCCTCCGACTGTAATCCATGATCGCCTTCACTTGGAGACTCCTAAAGTGGGCGGCCTCAGCGGCGGCTTCAGAATGGCATTCTCTCGACTTGCGGAGCTCGCCTTCCGACTTCTTCAACTTCTTCGTCAGGTGGAGGACCTCCTTTTTCAGCCGCTGGATTGTTGATTTCAGTGGGACCCCCAGGGGCAAGGGGAGTGCTTCAGCAGGGCACTGCCATCGGAAGGTGCAAGCGTCAAAGATCGACTCATTACAAGAAGAAGAGCAGAAAGGAGGAGGAGGGGGAAGGAGAGGCCATCCACAACAAAAAATTTGACTTTATTGATTGAATAATTTTGAAGACAAACAGAAAGGAAATATGGTGATAAAATAAGGGCACAAGATCAGAGGTCTCAGACCTCAGGGGCAGGAGGTGGAGGACTCGGCGCGGGGGGTGCGACTGCGGTGGCGGCGGACGAAGGGCCGGCCTCGTCTTCAGACTCCTCAAGAAAGCCGAGATCGAGGTCGGGGTATCTGCTGGCCACCTTCTCTTGGCAGAGCTCGAACCCCTTAGTGAACGCCTCCTGGCCGAACTGGACGTTCAGTTCCCTCATCTCCGCGGAAGCCTTGAACTCCTCCACCGCAAGGGCCCTGGCCTCCGAGACCAGAACCGGAGTTTGCTCGACCAAATGGGCGACCTCAGCCTCCGCCTTCCTCGCCGACTCCTCCAAGATTCATCTCTCCTCTTCCCGGGCTTGTCTCTCCTCTTCCCGGGCTTGCCTCTCTCTTTCCAGGGCCTCCTGGAGGGCGGCTACTTCGGCTGTCTTCGCTTGGAGGCAAGCGACCTCGGCCTGGCGGCGTTCCTCCGCCTGAAGGAGGTCCCTTCTCATGCGGCTCGTCGCCTCGACATAGGCGAAGAGCTGGTGCCCAATCTGCAAGGACGGATAGAGAATTACAACAAAGGCCGAGTGACCGTGTAAGTAAACATCCGCTTACCTCGAGGAAGGACCCCAAAGAGTCCCAAGCCCGCTACTCGGGATCGGCGCAGTCGATCCTCTCCACGACGTCAGACAGGATGCAGCCACCTGATCAGGTCCTTGTCGTTGAAGGGGTTCTCCGATCCCCCCTCGGAGCAGACGGACTCGTCTGCAGCAGCTCGGTGGCTACTCGCCCTGCGAGCCACCGATTTCCTCCTCCTCCCCACGGCGGGCACCTCCGTGGGGCGAACCCCTGGGGCGGGGACCTCGATCGGCGGGCTCCTCGAGGAAGCCCGGGGGGCCACTGGCTCGGCATCTGAAGGAATGTCGATGGCCGGAGCCGTCTGGACGGGCGCAGCCAAGCTCGTCTCCTCCACCCTGGCCCTCTTCGCTGATCCGGAGGCCGTCACGCCCTTCCTCTTCTGAGCCCTCATGCCCCTGGCGAGCATCCATGTTGCTTCGGCATCCATTGCTAAAAAAAAAAAAAGAAAGAAAAAAAAGAAAAAAGAAGAGAGAAAGAAAGAGAAAGAAAAGAGCGGGAAGGAAAAAGTAAAGAGAAGAAGAAGAGGAAGGCAAGAAAAGAAAAGATAAGATGAATACTTGCTGGATCCTGAGGGCTCAGGCCGATGTTGAAAAGAAGCTGCTCCCTCAGAAGATTAGGAAGGGAAGGAGCATGATAAGTTAGGAGCTTCTGGATGGCCTGAAGGTCGTCCTCCCCCAGGCTGGGAGCCCGACGGACGGAATCCCTCAGAGACCCCCAAGGGGGCAGGCCCAGTTCCAGGGTCGGGCAGTGGACGAAGAGAAATTTTCCCTTCCAATTGTGAATCGAAGAAGGGGCGCCCTTCAGCAACCCCTTCTTACCAAACTGGGGGGAGAAGTACCACCAGTCCTTCACCGAAGGATGGCGTTTGAAGGTATAAAAATGCCTGAACAAGGAGAGGGACGGCTGGACCTCGGCTATGTGGCAGAAGGAGAGAAACCCTATCAAAAACCTAAAGGAATTTGGGGCCACGGAGGCGAGAGAAATGTCTAAAAAGTGGAAGAAGGCAGCAACGAAGACAGGAAGCGGAAGCCGGAGTCCGGCACGGAATGCTTCCTGATACAAACAGAAGCGACCAGGAGGAGGAGCGCTGGCCCCCGATCAGAGGGGCCAGGTAGCTCCAGGTCGTACTCCGGAGGAACCCCATACCGAACCCTTATCAGAAGGAGTTCATCCGAAGTCGACGAACATGGAATAGCGCCCGGTGCAAAAATCGGGCGAGGCCCTACCCCGGACGCAGGCTCGTCTGCAGAGATAGTGACCTGGGGGTTTGAAGCGGAAGAACTCTCAGAACTGCCGGGAGCAGAAGAGTCAGAAGACATTTTGAGTAGTTTCGAAGGGAGGATCTAAAGGACCCTAAAAAGATAGACCGAAAGGGGAACGAGACGCCGAAGGCTAACTCGGAGGGAGGCACAAAAGTAATGAAGAGAGGAGAAGCCCCTAGGCAGTGAGAAGAAGGTTGGCACTAACCTATATTGCTCTGAGGGATCTGGGGGACGAGAAATGAAAGGCGCCTACGGCTCAAGAAGACGTTCACTAGAGCAAGGCTCTCGAAGAGAAGACAGACACCAGCGAAAACTCAGGAATGGAGTAGGACGCCTGAAGGGGGGAGGACGGGTTTAAATAGACCCTGGGATCCGGCGCCATAATGATCGCGAATCCCCCTGGCCAGTCCGCATTCGACACGTGTCCCACTCCCCCTGGCAGACGGCTAAAAGCGGCTGACGGTTGGCAGGATCATAATTGCACCGTACCTAGGCCAGTGTACCTGCAAGATTTTTGAAGCATCTCCTCGTACCGCTCTATTTCGAAAAGACTCCGGCACGCGCTCATTTAATGCCAAAATATCTAGAGGCGGCAGTGCGCAGGATTCGAAGGGACGGTTCTGGCTGTACCCATCTCTCTCTCTGTGTACTTCCTTCGCTTGAAATTCAAACTCGAAAGTAGGGGGACTGGTGTTGGGTATAAAATACCCACAGCCGAAACCCTTGGCGGAATCGACAACAGCACAGCTCCGTCCGGACTCCTACGGGGGCCGGGCTCCGCCGCCGACATCAGAACGGCTCCGCCCGGACTCCTACGGGAGCCAGGCTCCGCCTTCGACTTCGAGCAGCACGGCTCCGCCCGGACTCCTACGGGAGCCGGGCTCCACCTTCGACTTCGAGTAGCACGGCTCCGCCCGGACTCCTACTGGAGCCGGGCTCCGCCTTCGACATCAACAGCAGAACGGCTCCGCCCGGACTCCTACGGGAGCCGGGCTCCGCCTTCGACTTCGAGCAGCACGGCTCCGCCCGGACTCCTACTGGAGCCGGGCTCCGCCTTCGACATCAACAGCAGAACGGCTTCGCTCGGACTCCTACGGGAGCCAGGCTCCGCCTTCGACTTCGAGCAGCACGGCTCCGCCCGGACTCCTACGGGAGCCAGGCTCCGCCTTCAACTTCGAGTAGCACGGCTCCACCCGGACTCCTACGGGAGCCAGGCTCCGCCTTCAACTTCGAGCAGCACGGCTCCGCCCGGACTCCTACGGGAGCCGGGCTTCGCCTTCAACTTCGAGCAGCACGGCTCCGCCCGGACTCCTACGGGAGCCGGGCTCCGCCTCCGACATCAACTGCAGCACAACTCCACCTCCGACATCAACGGCAGCACAGCTCCGTCCATACTCCTATGGGAGCCGGGCTCCGCTCTCAGTATCAGCTACTGGTAAGCTCCGTCCGGACTCCTACGGGAGCTGGACTTCATCTTTAACTTTGATTGCAGAGGGCTCCGCCCGTACTCCTACGGGAGCCGGGCTCCGCTCTCAGTATCAGCTGCTGGTAAGCTCCGTCCAGACTCCTACGGGAGCCGGACTTCATCTTTAACTTTGATTACAGAGGGCTCCGCCCGGACTCCTATGGGAGCCGGGCTCCGCTCTCAGTATCAGCTGGTGGTAAGCTCCGTCCGGACTCCTACGGGAGCCGGACTTCATCTTTAACTTTGATTGCAGAGGGCTCCGCCCGGACTCCTACGGGAGCCGAGTCCCGCTTTCAGTACCCACTGCAGGTAAGCTCCATCCGGACTCCTACGGTAGCCGGACTCCACCCATGACCCCAACCGAAAGGAGGACCCCTCCCGGACTTCTACAGAGGCTGGACTCCGACCGCTGCCGAGCCTCGATCAACAAACCCGCACCCCCTGGCAGGCCACCAAAACGGTCACGACCCTGCTCCACTTCCTGTGATGGGTTCCGCGCAGCTCCATCATTCCCTGACAAGCCGCAGTAACCATCGCCGCCCTGCTCCACTTCCTGCAGCAGATTCCGCACGGCTCCACTACCCCCTGGCAGGCCACAATAACGGCCACGAACCTGCTCCACCTCCTGCGACGGATATCGGGCGATTCTCCTATCCGCTGGCAAGTCACGACAACGGGCGCTGCTCCACTCCCTGCAACTGATTCCACGTGGTGAGCTGCGGTGATGGCCACGATTCCGCTTCACTACCTCTCGCGATAAATTCTCCTGACCACGGGCAACCCACTACCAGACGGTTACAGGTGTCGCCATCAATCCGTTACCTCCTCCGCCTATGAAAAGGGGGGATCCAGATACGTTATTCTCTAAGCTCATTTCTTATCTCAAAACTCTGCTAAATTCTCCGTTCGAGCACTCCATTCTTGTTGAGGCAGAGAACTGACTTGAGCGTCGGAGGGTCTTGCTGGAGCAACCCCACCTCCGGTTTAGACTTCCCTTGCAGGTCCCGGCGGCGACCGCGGCTTCCCCGACTCCAGCTTCTCCGGCACAAGCAGATTTTTGCACCAACAGATTAGATGTTATAACTTTTCATACAATGTATCATATACACAATCCTAGGGTTTCAAAATTTGGATTTTTCAGAAAAGTTAGTTTTCATCAAATCTAACTAATTAAAAATCAGATCTGAGCAAAAATATTATTTAGATCTGATCTAAATAATAAAAATTAGATTATAAGTATCATATATTTAAATTAAAATCAAATTTTACCAAGATCAGTACAAACTAGGACAACTTTTTTATTGTAAGGAATAAATCTTACAGCAGAATAACCTTATTTTAGTTTGTGTGATCAGATCTATAATTAATTTTAGATCTTAGACATAAAAAATTAGATCTAATAAAATTAAATTTTAGATCTTAAGAGCATAAAAAATCATGTCATGCAACCTGGCCTAGATACCAATTGAAAGAAAAATTAGGCAGTACCATGCATGTATTTTTAAAATTTTTGATAGTGGAAGCATTAGATTAAACTATTTAATCTAACTAACATATATGAGATTTAATCTAGATAATCTATCTAGGATCTATAATATAATTAATATACATTTAAAATCTAAAATTAATTGAAACTTGCATCAATCACATCGATGACCTAAATCAGATCTAATCATTATATCTGATCTAGTCCTGATCTAATGAGTTCACAACTCATTACCTTTGCATGGGTCGATGAACACTGCTACTGATCATGTAGATCTAAGGCTCTACTGGTCATTTGTAGCCATACAAGATGTCCGACCTCTACGAATCATCCACACGAAGCTCTCGTACCAATCTGATCTTTCGGAATTGCTAGATCGTGCGAAGATCGCTCCTGATGGCTGATTTGATTTGATCTTCTTTTAAAATTATCTTAGATCCTTTTGAGATTGAAGATAGATCAATGGAGGTTGCTGAATGTTGGAAAAAAATCAGAGAAAATATCTTTTCTCTGATCTAAACTCTCTCTACCAAAAACCATTCAGCACTAATGCTAAACTCTCACCAAAGAAGAGATGGTTCTCTTCTAATCTCTCACGCCAAAGGATGGCAACCCACCCCAAACCTCATGCCCCCTATTTGTAGTTCAGCTACCCTTCTCTCAACCTTCTCATGGTGGAAAAACCAAACCTTGTTAGCACACAAAAAATAGGTCTTTTAATGCTTGCCGAACAAGAGGAGATGAGATAAGATGTGGACTCATTTGAGTTTGAATTCAAAACTCTTTTGAACTCTAACTCAATCAGATCTCATCCAGTTCCATTCTCATCCTAAAAAGGACTGAATAAGAGGTGTGGGGCATAGAAAAAACATGGGAACAATTCCCTTATCGTCACACAAATTGAACACCTTCATAAGGTGGTCGGCAAGACTGGATAAGGATGAGGGATTAGGGTTTCAAATTCAAACCACTTTGAATTTGAAATAAAACCAAGTTATCCTTATCCATTGAGGGCGACAACCAGATGCTTTTGTTGGGGTACATCTCACCTACAAACAGGTTTTGCAATGAGAAAACTTGGCATGGAAAAAGAAGGTGGCGGATGGGAGAAGACCAACTAGTTTGGACTATAGAGTTTTGTTTATTTGGTTCTTAATTAGGTTTTATCCAAACCCAATTAATTTAGACCCAAATAAAATGAGTTAGCCTAATTTAATTAGGTATCTAAACTTCTAATCTAATTAGAAATAAATTGAACCCAAGTCCTAATCTAATCAGGACTAATTCTCCCTTAGTGATTAGGTCATCTTATAACCTAATCGAGTTTGATCTAATTGAATCCAATTCAATTAGACTTAGTCCAAACTTTAATGCTTAATCAAATTGAGTTAATCAATAATCTAATTATTGACTAATCCTCATGAATATCACTGAGTTTCAATGAATCAATTTATTTCAACTATTGCATAGGATTAATCATCAATTATATTGACAACTTTATCCTCGATCGATTCTCAATCATCGATCAGCCATATGATCGAAAAGGTACTTCTTATGTGTGTGACCTCATAGATCTGAACCTAAACTAGTTGTACAAAAATAATTTCTATACCAATTGAAATAATCATCTAGCAATGAGAGCCGACGTCCAGATAGGTCGAATGTATGCAAAGCAACGCTTAGAACTTACTGGACTATGGTTACCATATAATTCATCCCTTTGATCTTAATGCTCAAGGTGACCTAGGATTTAACTATCAACCCTAGAATAGTCAACCATATTATATTTAATATTTCAAATCCATCACATGGATTATCCTGGATAAGATTTTACTGAATTGAAATATAGTAATGCATTAACTCCTTATTCGAAGAGGTCAATTCTATCTTAACTCACACACTGACTACTACAAGTATTTGACTATTCTCATAAACCTTCTGTCACTGAATTAGAAATTCAAATAGTCCGATATCAAAGCAAAGTGAGTTATTTGTAAGTCACTATGGTGATCTAAAGTCAGAAGGATACTTATACCCATATCCCTTCGGAGTAACGCTTGACAACAGAGTACTCTAAAATTGGTTATATTTAGTGAGATGTACTCCTACATCTCACTTGCATACCATATCAGTGTCTCTACACTCTTTGGTTAAGAGGACAATCAACCCATATGACACACAATGACTTACACTTGATATCACTATCATCCTAGTAGTAGCATATCATTTGGTTGCGAATACATTTACAAACTAAACGATAATCCTTCTTTTTTGATTCTAAATAGTCCTAAAGATTTCATCACAATATAGGAGTTCAAAAAGGAGGATATACAATTTGTGATGAAAAGATACTAAATAAATTTTATTAATAAAAATTCATATACATTTACAACAATGAGCTCAATGTCAGCAGGCTGACGATTGGCTTTGGAATATAATTTTCAACAAACTCTCATTTGGACTAAAGCCAATCAGCATAGTATCATATATCCATCTTCAATTTATTTTTATTGAACTCCTTGACATTAAGGGCTTTAGTGAACGGGTCGGCCAGATTCTTCTTTTCGTCGAATTTCTAAAGGTTGACATCACCTCGATCCACAATCTTTCAGATCTGATGTTAGCGACGCATTATGTGCTTGCCACACTGATGGGACTTTTATTCTTTTGCTTGAGCAATAGTGTCAGTGCTGTCACAGCAGAGCAAGATCGGACCACCAATGGAGGGTGCCACTTCGAGCTCGCCAATGAACTTCCACAATCATATAACTTCCTTCGCAATATCGGATGTCGTAATGTACTCCACCTCGCATACTAAGTCGGCCATGGTATGTTGTTTGAGGGTGACAACCTGATGCATTTGCTGGGGTATGTCTCATGCACAAACAGATTTTGTGATGAGAAAACTTGGCATGGAAAAAGAAGATGGCGGATGGGGGAAGACTAACTAGTTTGGACTCTAGAGTTTTGTTTATTTGGTTCTTAATTAGGTTTCATCCAAACCCAATTAATTTAGGCTTAAATAAAATGAGTTAGCCTAATCTAATTAGGTACCCAAACTTCTAATCTAATTAGGAATAGATCAAACCCAAGTCTTGATCAAATCAGGACTAATTCTCTCTTAGCGATTTGGTCATCCTGTAACCTAATCAGATTTGACCTAATTGAATTCAATTCAATTAGACTTAGTCTAGACTTTAATGCTCAATCAAATAGAGTTAATCAATAATCTAATTATTGACTAATCTTCTTGAATATCACTGAATCTCAGTGAATTAATTTATTACAACTATTGCACAGGATTAATCATCAATTGTTTTGACAACTTTACCCTCGATCAATTCTCAATCATCAATTAGCCATATGATCGGAAAGGTACTTCTTATGTATGTAACCTCATAGGTCTATACCTATATCGGTAGCACAGAAATAATTTTTATATCAATAGAAGTAATCATCTAGCAATGGGACCCAATATCCAGATAGATCGAATGTGTGCAAAGCAGCACTTAGAATTTATCGGACTATGGTTACCGTATAATTCATCCCTTTGATCCTAATGCTGAAAGTGACCTAGGGTTTAACTGTCAATCTTGAAAAAGTCAACAACATTATATTTTAACCTTTCAAATACATCACATGGATTACCCTGACCAAGATTTTGTTGAATTAAAATACAATGATGCATTAACTCCTACTTATTCAGAGGGATCAGTCCTATCTTGACTCACACACCGACTACCACAAGTACTTGACTGCACCTAAAATTATTTCATCATTGAATTAAAAATTTAGATAGTCCGACATCAAAGCACAGTAAGTTGCTTACAATTTATCATGATGATTTCAGGTTGAATGGATACTTATACCTATATCCCTTTGGAGTAACTCTTGACAGCAGAGTGCTCCGAAATTGATCATGTTCAGTGAGATGTACTTCTACATCTTACCTACATGCTATACTAATGTCTCCATACTCTTTGATTAAGAAGACAATCAATCCATATAACACATAATGGCCTACACTTGATATCACTATCATTCTAGTAATAGCATATCATTTGATCACAAACATATTTAAGGACTAAATGATAAATCCTCCTTTATTGATTCTAAATAGTCCTAAAGACTTTATTACATCACAGAAGTTCATAAAGGAAGATGTAAAATTTATGATGAAAAGATGTCAAATAATTTTTATTAATAAAAATTTATATACATTTACAATAATAAGCTCAACATCAACACAGATTGACGATTGACTTTGAAACATAATTCCCAACACAAAATAATTTCACACCCACTAGAGATTTAAAATAAAAATAATTCATATTTCTTCTTTATTTGGTAGGTATACTCAAATCACAGGAGACATTCGAAACCTCGAGACTTCAAAACTGTAGTCGACCAACCCCCACCTAAAACCCTAATCCCACACCTTCCTCTTGTTGATGCCATCAATCAGGAAAGGAGCTAAAAGGCACAAAAATCAAGAAAAAGATAGTTAATCTCTTTTTTGGTTGAACCCCCTTGATTCTGACACATTTGGCAAGAGGATTCCTGAAAGGTGGGCTACACGACTCCAAATTGAGCAAGACTAGATCCTACAAATCCTGAGTGGAGTAAAAAAAAATATAATTTATGAAATTCAATTTAGATTTCAGATGAGGTAGCTACATTAAATTAAATTTGGTAATAATGCTGGACAAAACAGGAAACACCTGATACATCCAAATTCCCCCTAGTTTTTCTTGGTGCAGAATCCTGATCTGGAAACTTTTTTTGGGCAGCAAGGAGAGAACTTGGAAGGGAATAAATGACAATAAATAAGAGACCAAAAAGATTCAGCATGAGGACCAAAATAAGAGACTAGGCGGCAAGACAAAGAAGGAAGATTTCATGAAAAGAAGAGATGTAGCCTACCAATTCAAGAGAATTATATATGGAATGGAATCAAAGAAAAAATATCAACTTTGCACAAAACCATAGCCCCATTTTAAAGGCCTCCACACCCCATATTGCAATCATCTGGAGTTGGATGGCACAAAAAAAGAGAGAGGAGTCGGCAACAAGGGCTTAGGGTTTGGGTTGTGCTTCAAGGAAAGGGGTGCCTTGAAGAGAGCCTTGTTTCCTCCACTATCACTTCTATCAAGCCTCTATCTTTTTCAAGATCAGATCCAAGGAAGAAAAAGAAGAGGATGCAAGCAAGCTCTATAGAGTACGAAGGAAGAAAGGAGATCTCATCAACTGCCTTGCCGATGAGGCTGCGTGAATTAATTTCCAACCTTTATTATAGCTTTCTAGTTTACTTTCTTTATTCTAGTTTTATTTGTCTTCTTTATTAGTTTTTTTTAGTATTTCATACTTGAATTCAAATTCTAATTAATGCAAAGTTAATTTTATTCTCTTTAATTTGTTGATTTTTATTTTTATTGCAAGTAGAAACTAGGATCTAGTTAGTAGATCCTAGTACCCAATTACTTTTTTTTGCACTTTTAATTCTTGCTGTATTTCTTTCAAATTCTTGCAATAGAATTTAGATTTTAATTAATATTTAAATCTCTAAAATTTAATTTTATTGTAAGTAGATACTAAGATCTAACTAGTAGATCTTAGTATCAAGTTTATCTTTCTGCACTATTTAAATTATATCTTTTATTTACAACTTTGTTTCCACAATCTTTCTTTTCTTATAAAATCAAAATTTTTAAATTAAAGTACTACCTTCTCCATGGATTCAACTCAACTCACTACTCTCTATGTGTGTTTTTAATTTTTAAGAAGTTAGATATTTAAATTGATAAATACGGTATCTTAATGACAACATCATAATTTATCAAGTTTTTGGTACCATTATCGGAGAAGGCACGAATGCTAAACTATTTTTTTTTTATTTTTTTAAATTTTTTTTATAAAACTTATGAACTTTTTCTTGTTTTTCTTGGAAAAAAAATAAAATGAGAAGGAAAAGTTGCCAATCTTGTTTGGTGAGATCAATCCTAACCCTAAACTCCTTTCCTTTTTAGTAGTAGTTGCATTCTTTTTTCAAATTAACTTAAAAGTCACCCACATAAATCTAATAAAAATTATATGACAAGAGTAGAAACTTAATTATTTAAAAGCATTCATCATCTTAGATTTATTTTTGGTGATCGCTGGAGATAAGGTAAGCTTTTAAGTTTGATTAGTTTCATGCATATAGTTCAGTTGCATAGAACCCCTTGTACAAACTTGGTTGTGCACCTTCATTCTAAATCAACTTAAGGGCAACACCCAATAACAAGATGAAGTGGAGATTTCATCATCTTTCTTTGGCCCAAAAATAATCAACTAGCATCCCGCATTAACCCAAGCCTAATTAAAATACAGTAGATGTTAACCCTTAGCATCAATTAAGTTCCGTTCAAATATTGTGGTGAAGTCAAGTGCAAAGTAAGTTTGAGCTCACCCTTGAACTTGATATCTAAGGTAAGAGGTTAAAAAGGCTAAGCCTATGTGGACTCATGATTATTTAATTGGATCCATTGCGAGAGCATGGGGAGCCTCTCACGAACCCACATCTTACCTGGCTAGTTGAAAGAAGTGAGATTAGACTTAACTCGCATCTAGGCTGATTCACATTACATCAAACTATTAGGTCTAAATAACCTGTAGGCATCTTAGGTTTAATTGTTTGTTAATCTGCTTGTGACTGAATATATATATATATATATATATATATATATATATATATATATATATATATATATATATATATATATATATATATATATATATATATATATATATATATATATCTAAACCACACATTAGGGTTGCACTGATACATGCATAGTAGGAGATCACTTTTTTCTGACCTAGTTAAATCCAATCTTGAAATTAAATGGTTGATACACATTAAATCCGATAACTAAATGTTGGAAAATCGACAGGCATATAGCATGTATTTTAATTTTTTTATGAAGTAAAAAATCAAATTAAACAATTTACTCTGTACTACAAGCTTAAGATCTAATCTTAATACCTATCCTAGGATCTATAACATGTTATGATGCATGTATATGATCTGAAAATAAAATCTGCACAAAAGACATATCAAATATACGATCATAGATCTAATCTACACATCTATCAAGTTCAGAACTCGATACCTTTGTGTGGGTAGAAGATCTCCGTGTCTGAAAATTATGGACTTGAAGATTGCTTGCAGCTGCATAGGATGTCCAACCTCTACAGGTGATCCACTCGAAGTCCTATGTTGATCCATTATCTTGGGAGTGCTAGCTTGTGTAACGACCTCTAAATGGCTGATCTATCTTACATCATCGACATCCCAGACTCCTCCAGATTTGAAGATGGATTAGGAGGAATATGTGGCACAGAAAGAAGGAGAGAAGAACTCTTTTTCTCTTAAATATTCTCTCTCCCAAAACCCTAGAATAGATCTAGGACGCTCACCCAAGAGGAAAAGAAACTCCTCTAATCTCACACACCAACAGATGGCCACCCAACCCCAAGCCTCACACCCAAAAGAAAACCCTAACTCTTGCAGATCTCCACTGATTTTTGTCACACAAAAACCAAGGGGTTTTATAGATTGACGTTGGTGAAAAGTATGGATGAGAAGAGACTCTCATCTATGCTTGAATTCAAACCAGATTTGAATTCAAACAACTACCCAAATGATCCAAACACTTGGCCATTATCCAGAGTGGGCAACAACTTTGTTTTGGCATGGAGTTTTTCTTGCAAATCTAAAATTAGCATTGAGAAAGGTGGGGCATGCACAAAGGTGGTTGGCTAGAAGAGTCCAAGCTGATTTGGACTCTTGGGTTTCATCCAATTAGGGCTTCTTCCTAATCAAATTAAGTTATACCCAATTGACTGAATTAAATCCAATCTAATTAGGTTTCAAATTTGATTAGATCAAAATTTAATCGAGTCTTATTTCTGATCAAATTAGAAACCAAACACCCTTATCAATTAAGTCATCTCATAACCCAATAAGGTCAAACCAAATTAAATCTAATTCATTTAGATTTGATCCAATCTATATTGCTCAATCAAATTAAGCTAATCAGCAATCTAATTACTCATCAATCCTCCTATAATTTACTAACTCTTAGTGAATTAATTTACTGTAATTTTTGCATAAGACTAACCATCAATCAAATTGATGATTATAATCTAGAATTATTCTCAATCGTCAATCAGTCACGTGATCAGGCAATAACTTCTTTTGAGTGTGACCCCATAGGTTCGAACCTAAATCGGTAGCATAGGAATAACTTTTTGAACTAATCGATGTAACCATCTAGCAATAGGATCTGACATCCGAATAGCCTGAATGATTGCAAAGCAACATTCAAGGACCTACTGGCATATGGTTATCGTATAATTAATCTCTTTGACCCTAATGCTTAAGGTGATCTAGGGTTTAACTATCAATCCTGAAATAGTCAATCATATTGTATTTCAACCTTTCAAATCTATCACATAGATTATCCTAGTCAAGATTTTACTAAATTGAAATACACTGATGTATTAACTCTTACTTATTCAGAGAGGTCAATCCCATGTTGACTCATTCATCAACTTGATAAGTACTTGACTGCACTCAGAAATCTTTTATCACTGAATTAAAAATTTGGATAGTCTGGTACCAACATACAGTGAGTTGCTTGCAAGTCGTCATAGTGATCTTAGGTCGAAGGGATACTTATACCCATACCTTTCATGAGCTACTTTTGACAGCAGAGTGCTCCGCAGTTGGTCATGTTCGGTGTGAATGTACTCCTACATTCTACCTGCATGCCATACCAGTATCTCTATACTCCTTGATTAAGAGGACAACCAACCTATATGGTACACAATGACCTACTCTTGATATCATTATCCTCCTAGTAATAATGCATCATTTGGTCGCGAACAAGTTTAAGGACTAAATCTTTTATTTAAATTAGTCCTAAGAACTTCATCATAATCTAGGAGTTCATATTAAAGATATAAATATTTATGATAAAAAATATCAAAAAAATTTTATTATTGAATAATTCATATATAAGTATAAATGAGTACAACCATCAACAGACTGACGATTGGCTTTGGAACATAATTTTTAACAACTTTCACTTAGATTAAAGTTAATCAGTATAGTAGCGTATATCCATCTTCATTGTATGGTCTTCGAACTTCTTGACACTGAGGGCTTTAGTAAATGGGTTAGTCGATTCTCTTTTCCATCGATCTTTTGAAGGTCGATATCACCTCGATCTATGATCTCCTAGATCATGTGGTAACGGCATAGTATATGCTTAGTGTACTGATGGAACTTCGGTTCCTTTGCTTAAGCAATGATGTGAGTGCTGTCGCAGTATAATAGGACCGAGCCATCTAGGGAGGGTATCGTTCTGAGCTCGTTGATGAACTTCTACAATCATATAGCTTCCTTCACAATATTAGATGCTGTGATATACTCCACCTTATACCCTAAGTCGGTCATGATGTGCTGCTTGAAATTTTTTCAATAGATTGCTCCACCATTTAGAACCCGATACACTCTTGCTGTCATCATGGTCTGACCAAAAATTGGAGTCTATAAATCTCATAAATTTCAAGTTAAATTTTTCATAGACGAGCCACTGGAGCTTAGTATTTCTCAAATACTTAAGGATGGTCTTTATAACCTTTCAGTAGTTCTCCCCTAGATCAAACTGGTATCTGCTCACCATCTCTAGTGAGTATGCCACATTTAGTCTTGTACATATTATGGTGTATATTATAGAATCCACTATCGAAGCATATAGAATTCTACTCATACGCTTCTTTTTTTGAAGAGTTGTCGGACAATCTCTCTTTGAGAGAAAAATTTCATAGCCTATCGAAAGATAGTCTTTCTTGAAATTTTTCATACTGAACTGGTTCAGTATGGTATTTATGTATATGGACTGAGATAATTTGAGTATCCTCTTTGATCTATCTCTACAGATCTTCATACTCAAGATGTAGGATGCTTCTCCCAAATCCTTCATTGAGAATTAAGATGATAGCCAAACCTTTATTCCTTTTAATGCAGAAACATCATTTTCGATTAAGAGAATATCATCCATATACAGAATAAGAAATACTACCATAAAATTATTAACTCATTTGTAAATGTAGGGTTCTTCTCCATTTCTAACGAAGCCATATATTCTAAATACTTTATCAAAATATATATTCCAACTCCTGCTTACCTGCTTCAATCCATAAATAGATCTCTGAAGCTTGCACACCTTAGACTCGTCTGTGGATATAAAATCTTCAGATTATATCATGTATACCTCTTCTTCTAGCTCACCATTCAGAAAAGCTATTTTCATATCCATCTGTCAGATTTCATGGTCTAGATGTGCTGCTATCGCAAGCATGATTTGAATGGACTTGAGCATTACCACAGGAGAGAATATCTCATTATAGTCAATACCATAATGTTGATGATATCTCCTGATAATCAAATAGGCTTTATAAGTCTCCACCTTTTTATTTGCACCTCTTCCTTTTGAAGGTCCACTTATATCTTATGAATTTTATCTCTTTAAGTGGTTCAACTAATGTCCACACATCATTGACCTTCATAGACTCCATTTCGGACTTCATGGCTTCAAGCCATTTATCGAAGTTGAACCCCTATATTGCATCCATATAGGTGATAAGATCCTCATTATTTTCATCAAATTTAATAGGATCTCCATCCTAGATCAAGAAATCATAGTATCTGTTTGGTTGATGCGATACTCTATCAATTCTTCTTAATGGTGTATCTACAACAAGCTTCGAGTTTGATCCAATCAAATTCTATTTTATGGGTTCACTAGATTGTGTCATTTCTTCTACTCATCAAACTTTATCAAGCTCGACTTTAGAGGCACTAATTCCTTCACTAATTTTTTTTAAAAAAAAAGTATATCTTATTGCTGACGAACACTTTCTGTTCGTCAGCAAGGAAGAAGTAATATCTCTTAATTTCTTTCAGATATCTTATGAAAATATACTTGTCAGACCTAGATCCAAGCTTATCTATTTTCAAACATCTGATATAAGTTAGACACCCCCAAACCCTAAGGTGTGAGAGTACTGGCTTATGCCCAATCCATATCTCATATGCTGTTTTATTCGTAGACTTACTCAAAATCCTATTAAGTATATAGCAAGCAGACTCAAATACATATCTCCAAAAAGAGATCAGTAGATTAGAAAAGCCCATCATGGATCGAACCATGTCCAATAGAGTTCGATTCTTCTTTTCTGAGATGTTATTATGCTGTGACGTTCTAGGAGGGGTCCATTATAAGAGAATCCTATTCTTTTGTAGATATGTCAAAAATTTATTAGAAAGATATTTATCCTCTTGATGAAATCAAAGAGTTCTAATGCTCTTCTCAGTTTATTTTTCTACCTCACTATGGAACCGTTTGAACATTTCAAATGATTCAGACTTGTATTTCATCAAGTAGATGTATCCATACCTAGATAGATTGTCTGTGAACGTAATAAAATAGTGATACCCACTTCTGCCACTTGTGCTTATAGATCCACAAACATCAATATGGACAAGATCTAGAACGTCATTGGCTCGTTCACCTTTTTCAGTAAAAGATGACTTGGTCATCTTTTCAGATAGATAAGACTCACAGATTGACAATGATTCATAATCATTATCTTTGAGGATCCCCTCTCATTTTAATCTATTTATCCTATCCTTGTTAATATGACCTAGCCTATAATGTCAAAGGTAGGCATTTAAGACATCATCTATCCTAAGGTATTTTTTCGATGTGTACATTATACTAGGTCATGATACAACATAAATTTTATTATTCAATTATCTATGTATTACAATAATACTATTCAAAATGATATCATAAATTTTTTTTTTATTGAAATCTCATAATTTTCTTTGGCCAAAAGGCCTACAGAAATTAAATCCAATAAGAAACTAGGATAAAAATGACAATCACTAAGAATAATGTTATGAGAATTGAATACAAGTTTGATAATTTTTAAAGCTAGAACTAGAATTGATCTTTCATCTTTAATGTTTAAAAATATCTCACCATCTTCAAATCTCCTACTCACTTGAAGTCTATGTAATGAATTATAAATGTTAATAGGACTATCAATATCTAATATTTAGATCATTATATCACAAATAGAAAAGTTGCAAGGTGTTATCATATAATTATCTTGCCCAACAACTGATTGCTTCTTCTTCAGCCCGGTCGGATCAAGAAAAGCTATATATTGAGGATAGTTCTTCTCCCAATGACTCTGCTTCCTACAATAGAAGCACTCTACTTGACTATGGTCGGACTTGAATTTTTTGGTCTGACCTCTAGCACTTAGCATCCTTTTATTTTTCTTTTTTTTTCTTTCTTTTCATAAAAAAATGATGTCCGTCCGAAGAAGATCCTCTCACTACATTCATTATCTCTTTGTAGAGTTGATGATCCTTCTCAAAAGTCTGTAGCAACCCCAACAGACTGTAGTAGTTCACTATAGACTTCATCATTTGATAATGACTGAGAAATGATAGATAGGACTTCGATAGAAAATTAAGGATCGTATCCTTCCTGTTGGGTTCTGATGATGCAGTAGAATATATATTTTAAAATTTTTAACATGCATTCAATAAATGAAAATAAGGTTTAACAATTAAACTCAACCATCGAAACTCAAAACTCTAGGGACCCCTTGATGATTTCAATCAAATCACAAAATAAGCATATGAGGAGAAGATCAGAAGTCATATACCACCATGAAGATCATGAACTGATGATTTTGATATCTCCATGAGACTCCAAAGCAGAAGCCCTCCAATGATAATCCACACAGGATTGATCAGGATCCTTCCCAACTCATCATGGTGCTGCAGCCTTCTTTGCAAGTGCACTACCGATTGTCCTTCGTAAGAACATGATGCACCATTGCTTGTATGCCTTCACAACCTCCACTAGGACCACTCTAGAAATCTTTTTCCAAAATATCAAACCATATTCTAATCAGATTTTATGTTCAACACATGAACAATCTGATTTTAGGACAAGTATCTCATATTTTCCTTTTTCTTCCTCTCTTCCTTTCTATTTTTCTTTTCCTTTCTCTTTCTATTTTCACTTCAAGTTTTTACCACCTCTTCCTCATCTAATCCCATGTCTAAAACAGATTTTGGATAATTTTTATGCCATATGGGGCACCCCTTAAATAAGGGATGAAGAGGCACCACACAAGACACCAAGGGGCACCAACTCTTGGCATCCCAACTCCCTTACACACAAATATAAATTTTTAACATGTAAACCCAATGAATGTGGCATGAAAAAAGAAGTGTTTTACAAGTAGAAGGACTCTTCCTCTACTAGAAAAAATCTGGACACCATCTTATGGCATGGGGAATGAAGGAAATGCATGGAATTAAAGAGTCCATGACAAGGTGGACTCTTCCACATTCAATGCACAAAATAAATGCATCCCTTCTAATATTTGGCATGGAGTTCCTTCCAAGAAAAGGACTCTTCATCCACTTCCATGCCCCATATTCCAAGCACCATCCTATGACACGAGGTAATTAAAAGGAATGCATGAATTTAAAGGTAGAATGCAAGAGTCCTTAACAATTAAGACTCTATCATAATAATGCAAATATGTAACATCTCATTTAATTTATGGCATCCAATTTCCTTCCAAGAGAAGGACTCCTTCTTATCTGCACCCATGATCCCAAGGGCCATCCCATGACATGAGGAATTAAAAAGAATGCATCAAAATTGGTAAGGAATTAATTTAAGAGAAGTAAAGGAGGACTCCTCTTCTCCAACGCCTAAATAAATGGGGCATCCCTAAAAAAAATATGGCATGTGGCTTGGTGTGGAGGAGGCTAGTTCCACGTGAAATACTTTTGCAAAACTAGATAAACCTAATTAATTAATTAAATAGTTCAAACCCAATCATATTAGGTAAAGGCAACAAGACTAGATTAGCACAAACACCTTTGCACTAAACCCAATTAAAAATTTGGATTAATTCATGTGTTAGCAATATAATTAATCTATTAAATTTATAATAAATTTAAATTGATTGGATCAAGACTAAATTTCTATTGTGTGTGATTCATTGGATTCTAAATCTAGCCAGCAGTGGATCAAAATGCTCGACGTAACCCTAATCCGATTGGATTAGATCAGCTCGAGAGTTCCAATCAACTAGGATTCTTCTTAATTGATTCTCAAATTAAACTCTTTTAATTATGAGAAGTTCACAAGTCAAGATTGACATCTAGTAATATGTCATGACTATCCAAAAGATTTAAAATTTGATAAAAATATAAAAATTATCCTTTCTTGGTGAGTTACCGTGCAATCAATCCTTCAATCATACAACATCCCGAAAAGACTATGGATATAAAAATATATCAAACCCAAATATCTAACCATATGTATCTTGATCTGATGATGATGACTCGATTGATAACCTAGTAGAAACTATTTTTACTGTTCACCCTTACTCTGGCCAGGGACTCTCAGAGTCACCATCCTAGCTATGAGATCACATAGGATGTTCTTTCCTCCTACAAGGAGTGATCGATTCTTTGTTGACCACTCACAATCTCTATATATACTTTGCCATATCCAGAATATCTCACACATATCTCAAAACAGTGTGCTAGAGAATAAACCAAAGTAAAGGTCCATGCACACAAGGTACCGTGGTGATCTCAGGTCAAAGAATCACATGCACCACTCCCACTAAAGAACCATCTGTTGACATGCTGTAAGGCCCCATCAAATATTTTTTTGTAGATCAGTTCAGTAAACTCATTCTCTAATAAACACCTACATCCTTGTATTAGTGTCACCACACAAGTGGTTGTGAGATCAACCACCCTCACATCGAGCATACATAGGATGTACCAGTCTTATCGGAGTCATCGATCTTCGACTCGATGATCCAATGACTGAAAATTTTTTAGATTGGAGCTATCAAGATTTTAGATCTCACTGACATGATCTCATCATGGCCCTAAAATTATTATCCTAATCTATGAGATTTATCATAATTATATAAAATGATGCAGTAAATGATAAAATATAATACCTCATATAGATAAAATAACTAATGTCATGCAAATGAGCAGAAAGATAATAAAGAAATATCCCATCGTATCTCCATGCGATTAGCTTGTAGGATACTATTCTTTCAATCTCTCACTTGCACTAAAGCCAATCGCCCTTGTACCTGATGCCCATGCAATCAGGATGGTGATTACACTGCTGTTGTGTCTGGCTTAGTGAACTGGTCCATTATGATGTTCTTAATATTAACTTACTTTATGATCAAATCATAAAAAAGATGAAAGTGTCTAGGATGCGCGTGGGTACTCGGTGAGATGACATCCAACTTAATGATGAACCCTTCATCAGGCAACTTTCCTTAGCAATCTTTACTAACAGCAATTAACTGAATCAAATATAGTTTGCTGCTTGAAACTCTTCCAATTCATTGCTCCTCTAGTACTTCTCAAGCACTATGAGAACACTTTTCACAGTTTTCAATAAATCCTATCATGGATCAGCCCAAAATCAATGATTATGCATAAGGCATAATTCACATCAGGCTTGGTACATTGAATACATGGATAAGTAAACATCTTTACACCTATTCTTGTTGAACCCTTTTAACATTAAATTCTATGTACCTAGACTGGAATAAGCCCTGCATCCACTTACACCTATCCCTATAGATGCCAAGAATATTGGATGCTTAACCCAAGTCTATTCCACAAAAACTTCTGTGATAAGTAAGCCATTGATCGAGTACAATATCGGGACTACCTTCCCAATAAGCTGTATGTCACCTACATACATAACTAAAAAATTAGTGGGACTCTCACTTATCTTCTTGCACACACATATAGTTCATCTATATTTTATAAAGTTAAATATTTTGACTATTTCATCAAAAATAAAAGTACCATCTCCTCAATTCTTACCTGAATTCAATGCATTTGCCCTCTCACTAGAGACTACTTCTCTAGATTCTATGTGGCAATAGCAAAAATCCGAATAGGCATCCTTGATAACAACCTGTTGGGTCATACCCATAGGTGCTCCAACTATAGTTTACACTTGGTTGATGTTCAGAGAGTCTATTTCGGATGTCAAGATTTCAAGCCAGCTGTTAGAGTCCCTACTCATAACAATCTCCGAATGGGTCAAGTAAAACATCATTCACAATGATGTATGGTGTACTGTCATTCATAATGACAAACCCATATTTGAGTGGTACATTACACACTCAAATTGATCATTTGGTGAGGAGGGTGTATCATGGTCGTGCCTTATCACTGGGCATATCTGGTTGAGGATTAACTTGTGAATACTCCATAGGTTAAGATAGGATAGTTTATAGGTCTTGAACTTCTCAAGTTCAATTATCCTCCCACTATCTCCTTTTAGAAAAAAATTTTTTTCTAAAAGGTGGCATACCTACTGACAAAATATCTTTTGCCAAGTAAGGTAGTAGATATAGTATCACATACTATTCTTTTAGGACAACCTATATACTTATAAAAATATGTTCTAGCACAAACTTATGTATATCAACCCTTTTCACATAAGTTGGTTAACCTGTCTTTTGTCTTTCCATATCTTATATGGAGTGCTCATAATAGATTTTTATAGTATCTAATTCATACAGCAATTTCTGGCACATATCTCCAGAAAGAGATAATAAAATTTTGTGAAGCATTTTAGTGAACACATCATATCACATATAAAGTGTCCATCTCAGGATTGAGATATTATTAGTCTTTGAACATCCATATATTCAAAACTTAATACCTTTCTTACCCTAAGATATGTGACTATCATATACTTATTTCTTGTTCTCAACATGAAGAAAATCAGTGAATGACAGAAACATAAGACCATAACCATAAAATTTATCAGAGGGAGAGTAACTTTTACTCTTAACATTAATTTCAAATCTATGTTACAATAACATAGGGATTGAAATAATGTTGCTGATAAACAATGATCTACTAGTTTCTAAATAAGTAGATTCCTACAACCTTAGCAATAATGGACTATCCATTAGTGCCAAAAGATAAGTAGTCACCTCACTTCAGCTTTATAGGTCCTACAATACTTTGCATAAGCGGAACCTATATAAGGTATCACATACCTTAAAAAATTTTAAAACTGAAACACTCAATGAATTATTAATTTGTATCACATACAAACTATTAGCAGATGCAACTTTTGCATCCTGCTATTACTTCATATTTGCAAGATAATTCTTACAATTTATTGCTAATCGATGCTGTAACGATATTAGATATCCGTAGTGAAGACAATCTTCACCTTCTTTTCTTCAACCATTCCATGACATTCGATCAAATTTAAACATATCTTAAGTAGTGAATGTAAAGATGCAAATGTGAATATAAGAACATAAAAAGAACTACTCATGATGATATGCACAAGTTAGACAAGGATTTTATCTAATTGTGTCTCTCACTATTTTAACGAATTTCATAGCTCTCAAATATAAAATCGAAGAATATTATCATAAACCTTTTTAGTGGGGTTGAGATCTCAATTTCTCATAAGAAATCTTGTGGATAGCACAACAAGCTCTTATGAGTTCAAGGATAAGTAACTCGTTACTAATTACATCTCATGCAACTCTCAACATAATTTTTATCTCTAAAATATATAACCTTGTGGATAGCACAACAAACTATAGTATTTTAGTCAAGTCATACCCTTCAATTCTATATGGTCATACCTGAATAATACTATTCTTGTGGATAGCACAACAAAGTAGCACTACCAGAATATGCTATAAGCATCACTAAGTCAACATTATACCAATCACTATAGCAAGCCTTGTGGATAGCATAATAAACTCACTACAATTTTTGACATACTCTATCGACGTAGTATGAGCTAAGTATTATTAGCTTCATTATGCACCAAGACAGTATTAAGTCAGTCTCCACAGCAAGTCTTATGGATAGCACAACAAGCCTACTATAGTTTTTGACATAACAGTGACTTAGCATGAAGGAAGGCATGGATAGTGTTCTTAACACTTCACCATTAAGACTTAATATAATTTAACCGAGGGACTTAGGTCTCAAGCACATCCTAAATAATTATATACATCATATGCTATGTAAATTTAAATTCCTAACTACCAACATATAAGAGCATATATAAAGGAAAACACATATTTATGGACTCTGAAAAAATCATCTGAGCCATAGGATGATCTTTGGGTCTAATCCTAGGTGCATCATAGATTGAACTATCTCATGGTCAATCTTAATGTGCCTATGCTTTCCAAAAGCCATGAAGACAACCATGAATGTTTGATCTTTATTTGAAAATAGAATGAAATAATTTCAATCTGTTCTCAAATAATTTTTTTTCTATAATTTTACATCATTATGTAAAAATCTCAATCAACAGTTGAAAAAATAGAAAAGGGAGATTTAGTTGATAATATAATGCATCAGGGACACCCAGCCCTAATTGCAACTCTTACAAATGCATTATATAATCAACTAGCATGTAAGCATTCATGCATATATCCATCACATGGATATTTCATAGTTCATAACAAAACAACATAGCATTTTATAATAATTATAAAATATTATAACAAACAACTCATGTTATTTCAATTCTGATATCATTCAAATATATGTCAATAAAGATGTTCAAAATTATGGGCATATGACCCATCTAGGGTTTTCGATTTGGGTTCAACACTTGACCAAAATATTAACTTTTTAGTTAATCAATTTTTATTCATTTAAGTTGAGTTGATCAATTCTTAAGTTAAACCTAACTCAATTAGGTTAATCCAGATTCGATCACCCAAAATTTAAACTCTAATCTAAGTAGATAAATGACAAAATTGATTAACCAAAATTAAACATGGCTTCTAATCAAATTAGAACCATGATTTTGATCTAATCTATAATTATTAAACTCTAATCATATTAGAACAATGAATTATAGTTAAACCAATCTATCTACATAAAAAATCCTAATTCATTGACTGATGCATCCTATCCATGATCAAAAATTTTTCGACCCCAGACACACCTCGAGCAACAACTAAGATGGTCGACCCACAAAGGTGAGTGCCCGATAGCATGGTGGTCGGCCTTTGGATCTTAAGTAAATGCATCAAATGCATAAATCTTAATCCTTGGCAATGTACATCCATATACAGCATTCCAAGGCCCCCGTGCATCACACGCACTGAATTTCCATTTCATCGATAAATAGATCATAGGATCTAAATTAAACTTGTCACACAAGTCTATAAACCATAGAATTTTATGTCCAAGGTTTGATCATGGATTGATAATACTTTATCATTTACAAAAATACATCAAAATTATCAACTAAATATCAATCAGAAAAATTGATTTTGACATAGTTTAAACTGGATCAAATCCATATCACAAAAATAATATGAAATTTGATTGAATCTTTCAAAGGTGGCTCTGATACCACTGTTGAGTTTTGGTGATGTAGCAAAATATATATTTCAAAATTTTTAACATGCATTCAATAAATAAAAATAAGATTTAACAATTAAACTCAACCACCGAAACTCAAAACCTTAGGAACCTCTTGACGATTACAATCAAATCACAAAACAAGCATATAAGGAGAAAACCAGAAGTCATATACCACCATGAAGACCATGAACTGGTGATTTTGATATCTCCATGAGACTCCAAAGTAGAAGCCCTCCAATGGTGATCCATATAGGATTGATCAGGACCCTTCCCAACTCGTCATGGTGCTGCAGCCTTCTTTACAAGTGCGCTCTCGATTGTCCTTCACAAGAACACGATGCACCATTGCTTGTATGCCTTCATGACCTCTACTAGGACCACTCTAGAAACTTTTTTCTAAAGTATCAAACCACACTCTAATCAGATTTTATGTTCAACACATGAACAATCTGATTTTAGGATAAGTATCTCATACTTTCTTTTTTCTTCTTCTCTTCCTTTCTATTTTCTTTCCCTTTCCCATTCTATTTTCACTTCAAATTTTTACCACCTCTTTCTCATCTAATTCCACATCAAAAATAGATTGGATAATTTTTATACCATATGGGGTGCCCCTTAAATAAGGGATAAAGAGGCACCACACAAGACACCAAGGGGCGCCAACTCTTGGCATCCCAACTCCCTTACATGCAAATATAAATTTTTAAGGTGTAAACCCAATGAATATGGCATGGAAAAAGAAGTATTTTACAAGCAAAAGGACTCTTCCTTTGCTAGAAAAGATCTGGATGCCATCTTATGGTGTGGGGAATTAAGGAAATGCATGGAATTAAAGAATCCATGACAAGGTGGACTCTTCCACATTCAATGCACAAAATAAATGCGTCCCTTCTAATATTTGGCTTGGAGTTCCTTCCAAAAGAAGGACTCTTCATCCACTTCCACACCCCATATTCCAAGCACCATCCTATGACACAAGGTAATTAAAAGGAATGTGTGAATTTAAAGGAAGAATGCAAGAGTCCTTAATAATTAACACTCTATCATAACAATGCAAATATGTAATGTCCCATTTAATTTATGGCATCCAATTTCCTTCCAAGAAAAGGACTCCTCCTTCTTATCTGCACTCATGATCCCAAGGGCCATCCCATGACACGAGGAATTAAAAAGAATGCATCAAACTTGATAAGAAATTTAAGAAAAGTAAAGGAGGACTCCTCTTCTTCAATGCCTAAATAAATGGGGCATCCCAAAAAAAAATATGGCGTGTGGCTTAATGTGGAGGAGGTTGGTTCCACGTGGAACACTTTCACAAAATTAGATAAAATTAATTAATTAATTGAATTATTCAAACCCAATCATATTAGGTCAAGGCAATAAGATTAGGTTAGCATAAATACCTTTGCACTAAATCCAATTGAGAACTTAGGTTAATCCATGTGCTAGCAATTTAATTAACCCATTAAATTTATAATAAATTTAAATTGATTAGATCAAGACTAAATCTCTACTGTGTGTGACCTATTGAGTTTTAAATCTAGCCAGTAGTGGATCAAAATTCTCAATGTAACCCTAATCCGATTGGATTAAGTCAGCTCGAGAATCCCAATCAACAAAGATTCTTTCTAATTGACACTCAAATTAAATTTTTTTAATTCTAAAAAGTCCACAAGTCAAGATTGACATCTAACAATGTATAATGACTATCCAAAAGATTTAAAATTTGATAAAAATATTAAAATTATCCTTCTGTGATGAGTTACCATGTAATTCAATTCTTTGATCACATAATATCCTAGAAAGGCTATGGGTATAGAAATATGTCAAATCCAAATATCTAACTATATATATTTCGATCTAATGATGATGACTCGATTGATAAATCAGTAGAAACTATTTCTACTGTTCATCCCTACTCTGGTCAGAGACTCTCAGAGTCACCATTCTATGAGATCATATAGGATGTTCTCTCCTCCTACAAAGAGTGATTGATTTTTTGTTGACCATTCACAACCTTCAAGCATACTTTACAATATTCAGAATATTCCACACATATCTCAAAATAGTGTGCTAAGGAATAAACCAAAGTAAGGGTCCATGCACACAAGGTACCATAGTGATCTCAGATCAAAAGATCACATGCACCACTCTCACTAAGGAACCATCTATTGACATGCTGTAAGGCCCCATCAGATATTTTTTTGCAGGTCAGTTCAGTGAACTCATTCTCTAATGAGCATCTACATCCTTATATTAGTGTCACCAGACAAGTAGTTGTGAGATCAACCACCCTCACATCGAGCATACATAGGATGTACCAGTCTTATCAGAGTCATCGATCCTTGACTCGATGATCCAACGATTGAAAACTTTTTAGATTGGAGCTATCAAGATTTTAGGTCTTACTGGAATGATCTCATCATGACCCTAAAATTATTGCCCTAATCTATGGGTTTATCATAATCATATAAAAATGATGCAGTAAATGATAAAACATAATATTGGAGTATGATTCTGGCTCCTCCCACGGACCTTGGGTGCAGCGGAACCAGCAACGAATAGATCTGAAAACTTCTGGACACGATCCAAGACCCTTGACGAAATCAGCCTGGTTGCTGTCTTCTTCATCAGCCTTTCGTTCCAGATGAAGAACGCCTTTGAAAACACCTCTAAAAAATCCAAGATCTGGTACCCAATCAGATCAGACCTGGATCGAGGTCTTCCAATTTATAGATCTTAAATCGGAGTATTCTAGATGGAAAAGAAGATAGATGGAGACAGACCTCGCAGATCTGTCCTGCTGCAGCCTTTCTTGTAGATCTGTTGATGGAGATCTCATCCGCACCTCAAACGACCTCAGATCAACTCCAGATCTAAGAGAGACTTGTACCAACCTCTTCTCAAGAGATTTCAGGTCCTGGACCTGATGTTTGGGTACCTACAAGAGGGAGAGAGCAGATCTGGTAGGCATCTGCAAGGGGGAAGGGGCTAGCGCCTCCCCTTCTTCTCTTTCATTTTATGGACTGGCGGCAAGAAACCCTAGGGTTTCTTGCTCCTAGGACATGGAGAATGGCTGGAGAGAGAGAGAGAAGAGAGAGAGAGAGACTTGGGAGAAAGAGTCTTGTATTTTCTTGGCTTAATCAAACCTATACACAGTACATGTATATATAAACACTGGGTCAAGTGACCCAAACCCAAAACTCCCTTGACCAACTCTATGGGAGATTAGGTTAACCCAAGCCCATGTACACCCATGACTCGACCTAATCTCACATAACCTGGGCCCAGACCTGGCCCATAAAGAGTTGGTCCCTTGAGGCCCATATAACCTAGACCTCAAGAACCCGAAAGGCCCATAGCCTTTCAACCTAGGGCCCAACTAGCCCTAGAGCCTCCATGAAGCCCTCATGAATGATGGACCTTGGCCTTAGCCTTGGTCCCTTGGGCCTTGGGCACACCACCTGGATCATGACAATCTCCACCTTGGTATCCCAAGGCCTCGATCAGCTCCACTCTGTCCTTGCGACTGTAAACCCATTTGCAGCCAATGGGCCTCTTCTCCTGTGTCAACTGCACCAATCACCACGTCTGGTTCTAGTGGAGAGACTGCATCTCCTCGGACATCGCTTGGATCTACCGCTCTTTGTCCTGGCTCTCAATAGCCTCCTGATACGTATATGGGTCTCCATTCACTATCACCAGGGCATATGACAGCGTCTCCTCGAAGCCATATCGGTCCGATTGCCTGATGGTCCTCTTGGGCTTGTGTAGGACAACACCGATATCAGTCCTCGGTCCAGCTCGCTCCTGCTAGACCTCTCCACCTCGATCATCCATCCGAGTCCTCTCCACCTGTGGAGACACCTTAGGTAGGTGCTCCACCTGAATGTCATGTCCTCCAATAGTACCTGCAAGAGGCAAAATCAAAGAGGTAAGCTGTCCAGCAGTGCCCTGCTGGACCTCCTCCTGCTCCTGCTGCTCCTCCATGCCTGCTCACCTCTGTAGGACTGACTCCTCATCAAAAGTCACATCCCGACTAATGATGACCTTCTTTTCCAAGGGATCCCATAGCCTGTATCCCTTGACTCCTCGCGGATAGCCTAGAAACACCGTCTTGCGTGATCTGGCGTCTAGCTTGCTCCGCTCACCAGCTCCAATGTACACATAGGCCGTGCACCCAAATGCCCGTAGATGGCCTAGCCCAACTGTTCTCCCAGACCACACCTCCTCTGGAAGCCTGCCATCCAACCTGGTGTGAGGTGATCGATTGACCAAGTAACTGACTGCGTCAACTGTGTCAACCCAGAATGCCTTTGGAAGCCCTGCCTGCAGCCTCATGCATCTTGCCTTTTCCAAGAGTGTTCTGTTCATCCTCTCGGCCACCCCATTCTGCTGTGGAGTCCCCTTATCTGAGAAGTGTCTCCTGATCCCACACTCCTCACAGTAATCCTGGAACTCTCTGCTGGTGTACTCTCCGCCATTGTCTGACCTCAGACACTTCACGCTCCTCCCCTGCTCCTTCTCCACCTCCGCTCTCCAAATCTTAAACTTGGTGAAAACCTCTGACTTCTCTCTCATGAAGTAAATCCAGAGTTTCCTTGAGAAATCATCAATCAGGGTCATGAAGTATCTGACCCCATTCCTAGCTAAAACTGGGGCTGGTCCTCACACATCCGTGTGTACTAACTCCAGAGGGGCTACACTGCGGGCTGTACTGATGGTGAACTGAACTCTCCTCTGCTTTTCCATCTGGCAAGGCTCACAGATCTTCCCTATAGCACCATCCTCCAGATCAGAGATGAGTCCTCTCTTGCTCAACTCCCTCAGCCCTCTATCACCCATGTGGCCTAGGCGATAGTGCCACATCCTGTAAGCTCCCTGCTGGTCCTGTGCTGTAGCTACTGCATCAGACTCTCCGATCACCACAGATCCCTTCATGCGATAGAAGTTATTGTCCAATCTCCTGCCTCTCATCACCACCATAGATCCATTGGAGATGTTCAGTACTCCGCTTCTAGCCCTACTGCTGAAGCTGTATCCACTGCGCTCCAAGTAGCCTAGTAACACCAGATTCTTTTTCAGCTCCGGGATGTACTTTACATTCGTCAATGTCCTCACAATCCCATCAAACATCCTCACCCTGACTGTCCCTATCCCAGCCACCTTGCAAGGATGATTGTCGCCTAGAGTCACTGATCCCTCATCTGTCTTGGTGTATGTCGCAAACCAAAACCTGTGTGGTGTGTAGTGATGTGAGCACACAGAGTCTAGTATCCACTCCTCTGTGTGATGCCTGTGACCATCTGATACCACAAGTAGATCATCCTCCACCTGCTACCCAGCAACTGCACTCACTAATTCTGAGTCACTTCTTTCTCCCTTCTTGCTCTTCCATAGTGGACATTCTCGCTTGAAGTGCCCGAACTCTTTGCACTTGAAGCATTTCACCTCTCTCTTTCCCTTCCTAGACTTGAACTGCCCCGTGGACTTGCTTCTGCCTCTGCCTCTACCTATCCTCTCCCCTACTGCCAAACCCTCTTGGGGAGCCCGATCTCTGGTCAACTTTTTCTTCTGCTCATTAGACCTCAGCACCGAGACCATGTCCTCATATTCCAGAGTCTCCTTACCGTAGAGCAGTGTAGTCACCAAAGAATCATATGATCCTGGTAGTGAACACAGAAGCAACAGGGCCTTGTCCTTCTCATCCAGCTTCACCCCGATATTCACCAACTCCGTGCACAACTTGTCGAACCTCTGAATGTGGCCAATCACATCAAATCCCTCCTGCATCCGAAGACTGTACAACCTCTTCTTCAGCATTAGCTTGTTGCACATATTCTTCCCCATATACATGATGTGCAACTTCAATCAAAGGCCCTTCGGGGTCTTTTCTTCCAACACCGAATACAACATCGCATCCGTCAAACATCCTCTGATCACCGAGCATGCTTTCTTCTCTAACGATGCCCACTGTCTATCTGTCATTCCCTCAGGCTTCTCATCCAAAGCCTGATCCAGATCTGCTTGCACCAGAAGATCCTCCATCCGGATTTTCCACATGAAAAAATTCTCCTTGCCATCAAACTTCTCGAACTCGACCTTTATATTGCTGCCCATGACTAGATCCAAGCCAAACAAGCAATATAAAATCAAGAAGTGTAGGATATACCTTGATGGTACCTTGCTGAAAATTTTCAGCACTTGGGATCTTCAACCACCATGGATCTGATACCAACTATTGGAGCACAATCCCAGCTCCTCTCATAGACCTTGGGTGCAGCAAAACCAGCAACGAATAGATCTGGAGACTTCTGGACATGATCCAAGGCCCTTGATGAAATCAGCCTGGTTGCTGTCTTCTTCGTCAGCCTTTCGTTCCAGATGAAGAACGCCTTTGAAACCACCTCTAAAAAATTCAAGATCTGGTACCCAACCAGAACAGACCTGGACTGAGGTCTTTCAATTCATAGATCTTGAATCAGGATATTCTAGATAGGGAAGAAGATAGATGGAGATAGACCTTGCAGATCTGTCCTGCTGCAGTCTTTCTTGTAGATCTGTTGATGGAGATCTCACCCGCACCTCAAATGACCTCAGATCAACTCCAGATCTGAGAGGGACTTGTATCAACCTCTTCTCAAGAGATTTTAGATCTTGGACCTGGTGTTTGGGTGCCTACAAGAGGGGGAGAGCAGATCTGGTAGGTGGCTGCAAGGGGGAAGGGGCTAGCGCCTCCCCTTCTTCTCTTTCCTTTTATGGACTGGCGGCAAGAAACCCTAGGGTTTCTTGCTTCTAGGGTGTGGAGAATGGCTGGAGAGAGAGGGAGAAGAGAGAGAGAGACTTGGGAGAAAGAATCTTGTATTTTCTTGGCTTAATCAAACCTATACACAGTACATGTATATATAAACATCGGGTCAAGTGACCCAAACCCAAAACTCCCTTGACCAACTCTATGGGAGATTAGGTTAATCCAAGCCCATGTACACCCATGACTTGACCTAATCTCACATAACCTGGGCTCAGACTTGGCCCATAAAGAGTTGGTCCCTTGAGGCCCACATAACCTAGACCTCAAGAACCCGAAAGGCCCACAGCCTTTCAACCTAGGGCCCAACTAGCCCTAGAGCCTCCATGAAGCCCTCATGAATGATGGACCTTGGCCTTAGCCTTGGTCCCCTGGGCCTTGGGCACACCACCTGGATCATAACACATAATACCTCATATAGATAAAATAACTAATGTTATGCAAATGAGCTGAAAGATAATAAAGAAATATCCCATCGCATCCCCATGCGAATGGTTTGTAGGGCACTATTCTTTCACTTCCCAAACTGCTCATGCAAGAGAAAGCCGAGCTTGCTCAGGCACTCAATCTATTCAATCATATATAATACATAATCGATGACTGATGCCTCCTCCCTCATTCGGGCATTGAAGACAGTACAACTGGTTTTGTACCACTCAACATCATCAGGAGTACCAAAATACTCATTCAACATCTTGAGCATATCTTCCAACTGAGCTTCTTTGAATTTATGACTAAACTCGTTGTTCATGGCCACCCACATGATACAACACACCATGGTATGGTCATTGAGCCACTTCAGGTAAGTGTCTCATACTACACCATGAGCGTTTGGAGCAGACTCCTCTGGTGCCAGATCTGTTAGTACGTACAAGATCTGTTCGTGCTCTAGGATTATTTTTAATTTTTGATACCAACTATTAAAATTTGGTCCCATCAATTTGTCACTATCTAACAGTGATCGGAGTGACAATTGGTGGTCATAACTACACAAAAAGAAAATCAAAAATCTAATTAGCATATGAATTAATCAAGCTTAAAGATTTGGACTTTAGGCTAAAAGTTCTTCCATAATTTTGTATGAATTGGTAGCCTCTACCTTCAATTCAAAGAATTATCTTAATTCTTTAGTGGGTACTAGAATCCACACATACTGTACATGAGCCTGACTTTAGCCGGTTGACCCATGTGCATCTATGGGTAGATTCTTAATCAATTATTTCATCAAATAATTTTTAGTAATTAACTTTACTTTAGATTCCTAACAATAGATTTTGGCCTCCACTGAAAGGTTTGGTTAGGTCCAACTATTAACATAATTATATTTAAAAATCTAACTAATAAATGATCAGGCCCAACTTTGGTCGGTCATCATGAACATCCATAAGAGAGACTCGACTGAGTCATCATATTATGAATGATAATTCTAATAGCAGATGAGAATTAGACTTTTGAGCTGTCCAATGATCATCCAACTAATGGACCCATTATCATCCAACTTAATGGGAGGCTATGAACTAGTCATCCTAATAACTAGCTCATTTTATAGATCTAATAATTCAGAAGATTTGATTGACATATAAAAGAGAAAAAATTAAATTTGATCAGTTAATCATAATCCTCTCACTGACTTCATCAAGTCAGATCAAAGAAGACTAAATTAGATTCAAGCCAGTCAAGAAACCTACATCAGTCACACTGATCAACTTATGCAGTATGGGTTTAGCACGAATCAATGAGCAACCAAATCAAAAGCTAATTCACCACATTGGCCATATAAGTGAGATCGATGGGAGAGATATTCCATTAACTCGTCATAGACTCAATCTATTCGAGTAGCTCTCAATTAATGATCATCGATCAAGACTGCCAAACTTACCTTAGACACTAATTAGTTCATCAGATTCAATTTGGTTTGCCTAAAGACTAGGGCTCGACCACTGAGCCATGATCGAGGTCCATCTACAAAACCCCTTAATTTTTGTGTGACAAAAATTAGTGGAGATCTATGAGAGTTAGGGTTTTCTTTTGGGTGTGAGGCTTGGGGTTGGGTGGCCATCTATTGGCGTGTGAGAATAAAGGAGTTTCTTCTCCTTTTAGGTGAGTGTCCTAGATCTACTCTAGGATTTTGGGAGAGGGAACATCTAAGAAAAAAAGTGTTCTTCTCTCCTTCTTCCTATGCCACACATTCCTACGAATCCATCTTCAGATCTGGAGGAGTCCGAGACATTGGAAGATGTAAGATAGATCAATAATCTAGAGGTTGTTACATGAGCGAGCACTCTCGAGATGATGAATCAACATAGAACTTCGAGTGGATCACCTGTAGAGGTCAAAAATCTTGTGCAGTTGCAAGCAATCTTCAAGTTCATGATTTTTAGATGTGGAGATCTTCTACCCGTGCAAAGGTATCAAGTTCTGAACTTGATACATGTGCAGATTAGATCTACGATCGTATATTTGATATGTCTTCTGTGCAGATTTTATTTTTAGATCATATATATGCATCATAATATGTTATAGATCTTAGGATAGATGTTAAGATTAGATCTTAAGTATGTAGTATAGATTAAATTATTTAATCTGATTTTTTACTGCATAAAAATTTTTTTAAAATACATGCTATGTGCTTGCTAGTTTTTCAATAGTGGTATCAGAGCCTAGGTTCTATTATAACATGTACATGTATGCATGTAGCATTAAAATTTGATTTTGATTGTAGTATAATCTGATTATGATAAAATCTGGTATGATTTAGATTAGATCTAAATTTTTCATATGTGATATGATTAGATTAGATGCTTAATAGCCAAGCAATTGGATTGAATATTCATAGCTATCCAATCATTGGAGAAAGTAGGGTTTTATGACCCTCTTCTCCTACTTCATGGGGATCTCTTATAACATGTATAAGTGCTGTTTGTTTATGAAGATGAAATGCGAAAGGTTTAAAACTTACTTTTCTATAAAATCCTAGATTTTGAAATCCTAAGACTTGTTATATGCAATACAATTTGAAAGAAAAGTAAAAATCATCTAATCTAAAGGATTAAAATTATTTTAATCATAAAAAATAAAATTTAAAATTATAAAATATTTAAATATGATCTAAAATTTGTTTATGATTGATTTTGTATTAGATTAAGCAAATTTTTTAGATCTAAAATTCTAAAATTCGACTGGCATGCAAACTGAACTGACCTAGTTTTGAACTTGGTCGACCCAATTTTCTGGTATAGTTGACTCAGTTTTGACTGAGTTGATCTAGTTGTCATAGGCCAAATAGTAATAATTACTATTTACCTACAGTTAGCCGATCAAGTATCAGACTTAGTCGACCTACTGTTGTAAGTCAACTCAGTCTGAGACTGAACCGATCCAATTTTCAGAGATAAAAATTTTGCATGAATATTAATGAGAAAGTTGTAAATACCATAGGGTCTAAGAGACTTAAAGATAGAATTAGCCAAAAATATTTGTAGCACCTTTGGCTATGCCATATAGGAGAGGACAGACTTAACAAACTGAAGAAAGATGGCCTTTTAGGCCATTGACTTTCGAGTCTTATTTGGTTTATGAGTTCTATCTTTAAAGAAAGATAGCCAAGCTACCCTTTGTGGGGCATGGAGAAGAGCCATCGAGATATTAGCTTGGGTGCATACTGATATGCATGGTCCATTTGATGTACAGACCAGGGGTGGCTACGTTAACTTCATAACCTTTACCGATGATTTTTGACAATATGATTTTATATACCTAATGTGACACAAGCCTAAGATCTTTGAAAAGTCCAAAGAGTTCAAACATGAAGTAGGAAGTAGACTGAAAAATTTATAAAGGTTCTTTGATCAGATCGAGGAGGATAATACATTAGTGAAGAATTTTGGGCCTATCTCAAAGATAACGGTATAGTCCCACAGTAGACATCTCAAGGGATGCCTCAAGTTAATGAGATATCTGAAAGAAAAAATCATACTCTATTAGATATGGTCCGATCCATGATGAGCTTCATAGATCTTTCTATTTTTCTTTGGAGACATGTGTTGCTTTCTACTATTCATCTTGTGAATCGAATTTTCTCTAAATCTGTTCCTACCACACCATATGAGTTATGGCATTGTAAAAAGCCAACTCTTAGTTATCTTAAGATTTGGAGATGTCCGATTCATGTCAAGCGACAACAAGAGGATAAGTTAGAGGCTAGGTTACTTAGAGCTTATTTTGTAAGATATCCTAAAGAATCCATGGAATACTATTTCTATCATCCTGATGATCATAATGTGATTGTGAACCATCATGCCATCTTTTTGAAAAAAAAATTTATCCAAGATGGAGGCAGTGAGAGAAAGATTGAGCTCAAAGAGAAGATCTCTGAAGAGTATCGAGTCTAAGAAACTGAATCCAATAATGAGCCAGTAGATGTGGTACCTCCTTCATCTCGTAGATCAAGTAGGGTCTCTCATCCTCTTAAAAGGTACTTAGGTATTCTTACAGAGGATCTATAGAAAGCATTCTTCATGGGAGATATGGACATTAGGAATGATCCCAAAATCTATGATGAAGCGATGTTAGATATAGACTCTGAGAAATGGAAGGAAGCGATGAAGTCAAAAATTGACTCCATGCATTCCAACCAGGTTTGGACTTTAGTAGATCCATCTGAAGGTATTGTACCTATTGGGTGTAAATGAATCTCTAAAAGAAAAATAAGTTCAGATGGTAAGGTAGAGACTTATAAGGCAAGACTGATTGTAAAAGGTTATAGCCAACGTGAAAGCGTTGACTATCAAAAAATCTTTTCGTCCGTGGTCATACTGAAATCTATCCAAAGTCTGCTTGCAGTTGCGGTGTATCATGAATATAAAATTTGATGGATGGATGTAAAAACTATCTTTCTAAATGGATATCTTGAGAAAAATATCTATATAGAGCAGTCTATGAGTTTCACATCTAATGATAATGATCACAAGGTCTGCAAGCTGCAAAGGTCCATATATGGGTTCAAGCAAGCATCTCAGAGTTGGAACACTCACTTTAATGATGTGATCAAAATATTTGATTTCATTAAAAATGAGGAGCCGTATGTATATAAAAAGATCAACAGAAGTGCTGTCATATTTCTCATATTGTACATAGATAATATCCTCCTAATTGAGAATTCTTGCAGACATCGATCAAAGTATGGTTGTCCAAAAAATTCTTCATGAAAGATCTAGGATAAACTTTCTACATTCTTGGTATAAATATTTATAGGGATAGATCTAAGAGAATGATAAGACTATCACAGTGAATGTACATAGAGGAGGTGCTGAAGAAGTTCAGCATAAAAAACTCCAAGAGGGGTCTATTGCCCCTTAGGCATAGCATTCATCTCTCCAAGAAGATATATCCTAACACACCTGAGAAGATCCAATGCATGAGCAAGATTCCTTATGCTTATGGAGCCTCATATATGCCATGCTGTGTATACGACCTGATATAGCCTTTGTTGTGAGTGTCAGAGTAGATATCAGTCAAATCTAGGTGAAGAGTACTGGATTACTATGAAGAACATATATAAGTACTCGAGAAGGATTAAGAATTTATTCTTGATCTTTGGTGGAGGATCAAAGCTAAAAGTAGAAGGATACACTGATTCGGACTTTATGTTTGATGTTAATGATAGAAGATCTACATGGGGGTGTATTTTTTTATGTAGTGGATGATCAATTAGCTAGAAGAGTTTCAAGCAGTCGGTCATTGCAGATTCGACCATGAAAATCGAGTACATCACCACGTTTATAGCTACTAAGAAAGTATTCTGGTTCAAGAAGTTCATTATGAAGTTGGATGTGATGCCATCAGATATCATTACACTACACTATGATAACAACGGTGCCATAGCCTTCGCTAAGGAGTCTAGGTCTCATCAGAAGTCCAAGCATATAGAGCGGTAGTTCCACATCATACGTGAATACCTCAAGAAGAAGTTCATCAAGGTATAGAGAGTCGACTCTATTAGATGAGTATCCTAGAAGTCAATCTTGGTTGACGTATATATTTTTTTAGGATATATTTTTATACTTGTCGGATAATTTTATTATTAATTATGTAGTATGTGTCCATGATTTATCCTAAAAATAAATAAAGATGATTTTGTATATTCTCAAGGTGTTGAAAATTTGAGACATACATTATTAGTAGTTAATTCCTAAATGCTCCCGATTGTAGAATCATCACGAAAGACAGTGATCAATCCATTTAAGATCAGTGCATGGATCACCTCCTTTTTGGGCAGATGGATCTTGAGTCTGTAGTGTGGGGACACTAGGGTGAGAGTGCAGGTGGTTGTTAGAGAATAACTTGCATTGAAAATGACCAATATGAGAAACCATTTGGATGTCTACTCATTTGTTAGTGATTTTTTCGATGCTACAGTGGTATGACTGATCCTTTGACTTACAGTATGTTGGCTATTCGCAATGAGGCTACTTAGTTTGACTGCATGTTCCTTTGGCCCCTAGTCATTCAGGTTCTTGCTATGTATGTTGACTATTTTAGGTTCAGATTTGCTGTTTGGAGTAAGATAAACCTAGATAGAATCTATCGACCTTAATAGAAAAGGAGTAGTCCTATATGATTCGCAAGACTGAGTTCAGAAAGTCTCTTGCCAGAGCAAGTGTAAATACTAGAAAAGAGTTTCTATAAGATTCACAGATGAACTCAAGTCGAGCCAATATGGTATATAACTAATGATGGAGTTTGACGAGTTCTTCATGACCTCCGTTTAGTCAGGACTTACGATAGAGAGATTGTATCATATGATAACTACATCTAAAAATTTATTTATTCTGTTGGGTTGCCACTACATGCTGCTAGACATCACTGATGGATCATGAGAACTCATTATGATTATTTTTGGATCAATGATCCTTATTGGGGTGAGTTGGAATCATTCCAGTCCATCGAAAGGAGTTTTGATGAAACTGTGATGGAGATCATGATATGTCTCACTATCAGATAAAATAGAATCTGAGGGGTCACATACAAAAGGAGCATGATCTGATCATTGATTTGGATCATATTTGAATTATCAATCGAATTGATAGTTTGAATTTTAAAAATTACTAATTTGTAAGTATTACAATTTTGGTAGTTGCTAATTATTAGTGTAGGGACTTAATTATAAATATTATAATTTAATTATGATTGATTAAATTATGGATCAAGTCTTAAATAATTTAAATCAGATTTAATTTAATTAGGCTTGATTTAATTTAATATTAATTGGGTTCAATTATCTAAATTAGATTTGGATTACAATCCTGATTGGATTAGGTTTGACAGCCTTTCGAATTCGATTCGATTCATACTCGATTTGAATTTGATTGGGATCAAATAAGAATCAGATTAAACCTAACTCTCAAAGCCCACTCTTACTGGGCTTCTCTCTCCAGATCTCATGTAGAAAGAGGGAGGGAGTGCATGGAGATGCACCCCCTTTTCTTTTTGCATGCATGAAAGGAAGGGGGCCCCAATAGTTGGCACCCCACCCCATTTGGGATTCTCTCTCTTTCTAATTTATTTTCTATTTGAATTTAAATCAAAATAGGATTAAATCTTATTAGATGAGGCATGGAAAATTGAATTTTTGTATGACAATAATTGGGGATGCAAGTTTGCATGCGTGAAAGAAAATTAGCGCCCCTCCTCTATATGTCATCCTTCCTTATCTTATTTTTTCTTTCTATTTGAATTTGATTCAAACTAAGAAAGGGATAATGTTTAAAAAGAAAGGGTGTTGGACCAAATTTTTGTGTGAAAAAAATCAAGAAAGAAAGGTGGGCGTGCACTAATAATGATGGGAAGTTTTTTCTTGCTGCACAACTTCTTCTTAATGCCACCCTTCCTTCTTCCCTCATCTCCACGCTCAAAAGTCAGAGGAGATTAGATCTAAGGGAGAAAAATAGAGAGAGAGAAAGAGAAGAAAAAAGGTTCTTCTTTTTTTTTTGTGGTCTGGTTCAGATCCCGTCAGATCTGCACAAAAGGGTTGGTGCAGCGTTCATCTTCTTCATTCTAAAAGAGGATTTAGATCCAAAACTGAAGATCGAGGCCAGTAAGATGCTAGCACACCGGTGGTCTCAATACTCTGATTAGATATCTTTGTGTGGATATCAACAAAGGTCAGACTCTTGCGCTGCTACGACTCGAATCCTAGACATCTGCAGGATCCGAAGGTATGGAGATCAGATCTCAATTTTGCTTCTGATGTTATTTGTTTTATTTTTAGATTTCAAATCAAGGTCACATGTTCGTATCAAGTTTCAGCATGTGATTTACAGATGAGATCTGGTGTATTGTTAAATTAAAAAATTTTAATTTAATTTACTTTCACTGTATAAAATTTTAAAAATATACGCATGAAACCACTGCGTATTCTAACAGTGATATCAGAGCCAGATTCTGATATGAATATGAAACCTCTCAGATCTGAAATCTGATTTATAAAAATCAAATCTAAAGATTAGTTAGATGCTAAACATCATTCTGAAATAAGGTTGCCCTGACATAACCTTGTTATACTGAAAGGTTGTTCTAGAACGATGTAGAACATTAATTAATGATAGATCTAAAATTTCTGTATGTAGTAATATGATTACAAGATTATTTTGGATTTGAAATTATTTTAGATATGAAATAAATCATGAGTAATTCATATCTGAAATTAGTTTTTGGTCTAAATACGTTAATTAGAGTTTAATTTGGATCTAGTATAATCGCTAAAATTATTTCATATATGCGATATATATTTGAATGTATAGATTTAAATTATTGTTTATATGTCTAACATGTAAAAGATAATTAGATCTAATTTTTAATTAATTATATATATAATATGTTAAATTAATCTCTTAGTAGCTTAGTAATCTAATTGGGATAATCACCATAGCCATCCGACCATAAGAGGAAGAGGGGATTAAATTTTTTCTCTTGTGTTATATGTATGTCCTAGAAGCCAATATGGCTAACATATTGTAATAATTTTAGGATACAATTTTATACTTAATATATTAATTTGATTAATAGAAAGATAAATTTACTTTTCATTCAAGTGTGATGTGTCCTTGAATCGTCTATGGAATTAATTTTCAATACATATTCTTAAGGTGTTGAGAATTAGAGACACATATTTAATTTTTAAATACTCCTAATCATATGATCATCATAAAGATGGTGATCGATTGGGATAGACTAGCACACAGATCGCTTCTTTTGAGATAGATAGATTTCTAGTCTACAGTGTAGAGATATTAGGCGATGAGTGTGAGTAGTTGTTAGAGAATAACTAGTATTGAGTGTGACCATACGAGAGATTACTTAAATTTTTACTCGATCGTCAGTGATCATCTCGATGATGTAGTTGTATGATTAGTCTTTTGACCTGAGATGGTATTGCTGTTCACAGTGAGACTGCTGGAGTTTGATTGACACATAAATATGGATCTCAATGAGCCCTTGTAGTGGATATTGACGATAGTTGGTCCACTGTAGGAGTGGATGTACATCAAGATAGGATCTATTAACCTTGTTAGAAAGGAGTAGTCCTATAAAATTTGAAAAGCTAAGTCTAAGAATTTATGGCCACAAGAAAAGAGTTTTCGTAGAAGTCACAATTGGATTTGAGCTAATCGAATCTATCATATGACTGATGTTGAGGTTTGACTATTTATCTATAACCTACCATCAAGTCAGGACTCATGATAGAGGGACTGAATCACACGTTAACTATACTTAGAAGTTGATTTCTAGTCTACTAGATTGTCACTACATACTGCTAAGTATCATTGATGAGTTGTGAGAGCTCACTAGGATTGTTCTGGATCAACAATTCTTGATGAGTTAGAATGAAATTATTCTGACCCATTGAAAAGAGTTTCAATGATACTTTGATAGAGATCATTGTATATCTTACTAATAAATAGAATTGAATCTATGGGGTTATACAATAAAGAGATTAGGTCTGAAATTAGTAATTGAGCTTATGAAGTGTCAATTGGATTTAGAGATATCTGATTGGATTCAAGATAATCTTGCTAGCATATAGTTGGACCCAATTTCTCTTTTCATTTGGATTTTTTATTTAATAAGATAATTAAAACTTAATTATCTGCTAATAACTTACATGAATTAGATTCATGAGACTCTAATTGTTGGGTGCCTAAGGTTTTAGATTATATGAATTAAGGGTGAAAGTTCTTAATAAATTTCCTTAATAATTATCTTGAGCGCCACCTTGATTTGATCAAGTTGGGTGTGTCCTATGATTAGAGGGCCTCTTGATCTTATATGGGGCATCCCTTGGGTGTGTTTTAGGGTGTGAAATAATGGATGCAAGGGCTCCAATTATTGGCACCTAAAGGGTCTCCTAAAGTAAGTTGGATAACTTAAGTTATTAAGAAACCCAATGCAAGTAGGACTTGTATTATGAGATTGAATAGGATTCAATCTTTATGCATATTTAAAGGGACCTCCCCTAAGGTTTCTAAAGTATCCAACCAATAACCCCACACTACCTTTGGAGATCCCCACGCCCTCTCTTCCTCTCCCTTTTTCTTCTCTCCTTGGCGTCCCACACGCCCCACATCCTTAGGCGTCCCAATTCTTCTCCACGCCAAGGGTGTTGGACATCCCAATTTGTGCTGGTTCCTGGTGTCTAGTAGCAGCATAAAGCAAGAAGTAAGGTTAGAGAAGAGGAGAAGAAGAAGATCAAAGAAAGAGATCAAGTGTTGATCACGATCCAAGCTTCGTTTAGATTTAGCAGGCTGAATTTTCTTAGAGAAAAAAATTTAATTTCTAGAGGACTGTTCCAAGCTGATCCTGAGTAGATACCCATAGAGGTCGGATACTTGTGGCTAAAAAAAAAAAAATTCTCTTTTAGATCCAGATTCAAAGAAAAAAATTATGAAACAGGTATGGAAATTGATCACAATCTGAATTTCAGCATATGTCAATTTCAGAACATAAACTAGATCCTTGTGATTTTATATTTTTATGCATGATTCAGATTAAAAGTATTTTAACCTTATATTATACTATAGTATTTAGAAAATAAAATTTAGAAACACACATGCATGTCCCAAACTTTGAATTCCAATAGTGTTATCAGAGCCACAGATTTCATATTACTGAAATTATCATACATGTTTTGAAAAAAAAATTAAAATCTGATTTTTTTTGATACATGAGATGTATAGATAAATTTTAGAATCTAAAATTTAATTTTGAGTTTGATTTTAGAATATATATTTGATATGTGAAAGCATGTATAGAACTAAATTTTGATCTAGAAAGAGTTTTAGTTCATGTTTATATGATACATAGATGCATGCATAAAATCTAAAATTTTATATGATCTAAATTTTGATTCTTATATGTGATATATGATTATATATTTAGATCATAAATTTACTTTCAATATGATCCATGATTAGTATATGAGATATATGATATCATGTAGTAAATCTAAATTTTATTGAGATCCAAATTGTACATCTATATACGTGATATATATTTGTATGTTAAATATGAAAATTATTTTTATGATTTAAAACTTACTTTCATTCAAAGAATTTAGAACTAAAATTTAAAATCTAAAATTAGTATTTGTGCATAAAGGTTTTGGTTATGAAAAAAACATAAATTATGTCATACAATAGGATTACATCTAAGATTTTTTATTTGAGTCATATAGGTCTAATTCGATTAAGTAATTGATCGAATCGAGTCAAGTATTGATTAAGATCAGATCAATTAAGTTATACGATCATACAATTATTGTTGATCAAATCATTTGAGTCCCATATATAGAATTGATTAATCTAAGGATCTAATTTGGCTCGATAATTTGAGTCTGATTCGCTAGAGTTAATCTGTTTGGACCAATTGACCTATTGGTGTCTAAGGTAAGTTAATGAGATGTAGTTATTTAATTGATTCTATTCACTTACTTGATCAATTTATTGATATCTAAAAAAAGCAACAGGGAGACTCCCATCGATCTTCACTTACTTGGTTAATTTGGAAGATTGGGTCTTCAACAAGGTTGCTTAGCGATTTGATTTAGCCCATGTCAATTAAATTGATCATATGATGACTGATTAGATGAGATCTAAACCTAAACCATTCCACAAATATTAAGTCCATAGTCTTCCACCGTTGTAGATGTGCGGGTGTGCTACCGACGTTGATTATTCTCAGCTGGTCACAGTGGTTCAGTTGCATCAGAAACATGCAACCACTCTATTAGCAAAGAGTTGCTCTAGAGTAAGAATTAGGTTGGGCCCAATAACTATTAGGTGAGGGACCCAATGACGGCCTTGCACTTGCTTACGAATAGTGGGTCGAGCTTAACTAAGAAGTGTAGGCAATAACTGTTAGATGAGCCCATATGACTTAGAGATAAAGTCGCTGCAACATGCTTAGAGAAGCATCTGGGCAAAAAGTTGCCTACGCATCGATGTGCATGTTATCAATAAATGTTAGGTGAGGTGCATATCATCGATGGGACTGCAACACCTACTAGAAATCTTTTGTCGCATTAGGATTTTCATTTCTTTTTTGGAGAGTGGAGAGATCCGATAAATTAGTGGGAGTCATTGTTTGTATTTTAAAGTCCCTAGAAGTAAATATAACAATTAAGTACAAAAATCTCACTTGAATCTCTACTCTCTTAATGTAACAATATCAATCTCAAATCCTCTAGCCTGCATCCTTGAAACCAATCATTTGATCTGTTATAGCCCAAGCCCAAGCCCAAATTAAAAGAACCAAGCCCAAAAAAAAAAAAAAGAGGAAGAACAGGGGATCGGGAAGAAGACTCCCGGTAGGAGTCTTCTTCTCCAATCAAACCAAGGAGATCGGAGTCCTAGGACCACCAGGAGTCCTAGGGCTCTCTATAAAAAGACCCTCTCCTTCCTTGGAAGCCGATCATCGGTTCTATTTTCCTCTCTTCCTCCCTGATTTTCTCGATTGGAGCCGCGGATACTCGTTTCTTTCTCATCGTGATTGCTCACCGACGGGATCATCGGAGGCCGAAGTAAGCCTTCCTTCTCTTCCTCTCTTCTTTTCCCTTATTCCCGTGCCTTTGTGCGCGACTGCCGGCGATGGGTGTCATCGATTTTTGGTCGAAAAAGAGACCCCTATTTTGGCCTTTTCTTCCCTTTGATTTTCTGGCACCGGTGATCACAACCGACCGTCGGCCTTGCATCTCTGAATTTAGGAGAGTGGCCCCCCTCTGTCGTCAGCCTCTACCGTGACGGCCATGGCCTGAATGGCCCGACAAAGGAGGGGACCCGCCGGTCCCCTGTTTCGGCCTGGAAGGAGCCCGAGAGAAGAAGAAGAAAAAGAAGAAAAAGAGAAAAGAAAAGAAAAGAAAAGAAAAAGAAGAAAAAAATAAATAATAAATAAATAAATAATAAAAAAAATAAGAGAGAGTTTCTCTCTTTTTCTCTCTCTTCTTTCAGTCTGAACCCTTACTTTCTCTCTCTAGAATTGGACTTTTTCTCTCTACTTTCTCTCTCTATATTGTTTCTCTCTCTTGATGGATTTCTCTCTCTAAAGTTATTCCTCTAGAATTAGCATAGTGAAAGGCTTCATTTTGATGATTTTGATCGAGTTTAGGGAAGAGTCTGATTTTAAGTGAGGTTTTGATTTTGGATTTGTTTAGATTTAATTTTGAATTAAAATTAATATAAAAATATAATTTTGGATAATAGGCACTGAAGAATCTCCTAGAAGTTAGTCGATCTATTCATTCAGTGCTCCGTGAAAGGTAAGTAATGAATCATCTTCTCGAGATATTTCATATTTATTCTGAAAATAAATAATTATTCTCTGAATTTATGCATGAATTATAAATTATGTTTTGAAAGAAAAGTACTTTTGAAATATTATGATACATCGATTATGCATATGTTCAGTGAAAAATTATGATATATTATGATACAAAGTATTTTGATACAGATCGGAATTATGCTCTCAGCCTAACTATGTTTCAGTGGGCCTCGCCAATGGGGATTATACGTTGGTACTCAGTGGACCCTGCCAGTGGGGGTTGTGCGCTGGTGTTTGTGGACCCTGCTAGTGGGGGTTGTGCGCTGGTATTCTGTGAACCCCGCCAATGGGGGTTAAACATTGGTCATAGTCGAGGCTGTTGAGTTACGAGTGTTTTGAATCGAATCAGATTTATGATTATATTATATGTGAATATTTGAAAATATTGGATTTATATTAAATCAGCATGAAATATATTTTTATGTTTATTTGCAACATTGTTCTTGAAAATTATATAATATCTGAAATATCTGGTTGAGATATTTGTTACTTACTGGGCTGTCTAGCTCATTACCTTTCTTTTTATTTTTCAGATTCAGATAATTAATTTCGAGCATGGGAAGAAATATTGGAACAGAGCTTTTAGAGGCGAGATTTAGCATTGTCAACTTCATTGAACTTAGATCTATTGTTTTATTTTTAGTAAAATTTTATTGGATGTAAGATATTTATTTTAATTATTTGAATTAAAGTTGAATAATAATTATTTGAATTTATTCCACTGTGATGCATTGATATCGTGATGAGATGTCTTGCATGCTTATGGAGAGAGTTCTTCATAAGTATGCGGTGGTTGCCGCGACCTCCTGCTCGCGATCTCAGGCCAGGGCGTGACATGATCGGTATAAATTACAAAGACTGGCTCAAAAATCTCAAGATTGTCCTGACCTCCAAAAAAACTAGATTATGTACTCGACTAGGAACCCATAGTGTTACCAAACCATCCTACTACTGAGCAAAGAGTTGCTTTTGATAAGTGGATGGATGAAGATAGTCAAGTTAAGTGTTATATGCTGGCATCTATGTCAAACGAGTTGCAAAGCTAGCATGAACTTATGTCTACTGCCAGGGCTACGATCACTTACCTGTAAGAGTTGGATGGTGAGCAGAGCCACACAGTGCACTTCGAAGTATCCAAAAGATTCTTCAATCTGAAGATGATGAAGGACAGTCAATCTATGAGCACTGTATGATAGTGATCAAGGATATTAAGGATCTTGAGAAGCTCAAACTTGAAATGCAAAAAAAATTGCACATGGATCTGATCCTTCAATCCCTTACAAGTTCATATAGTCAATTTATTATAAATTTTTATATGAACAAGCTGGATTACACTATACCTGAACTGATCAACATATTGGTCACTACTGAGGAAACCTTAAAGAGTTCAAGGGGTACTGTTCTCGTTGTGGAGCGGACTTCTTTCAAGAGAAATCTACTGGGAAGAAGAAGGCAAAATCTGTTAAGAAACAGAAAAAGGAGAATAGGCCAAAGAAGGAAGTTCCTAGCAAGATCGAAACAAAGAGAAAATATTTCTACTATTATGCTGAAGGCCACTGGAAGAAGAACTATCCAAAATACCTGAGAGCCTAAAGATCAAAAAGGATAATAAACCTTTCGAAAGTATGTTCGTAATTGAATCTAACTTTATGGTTTCTTCTACTATTAATTGGGTATTGGACTCTGGCTTGAGTACTCATATATATACTTTAATGCAGGATCTAATAAAAAGTAGGAGGTTGAGGAAATGTGACATGATCCTTCAAGTCGGCAATGGAGCAAAAATTGCTGTAGAGGTCATTGTCACTTACCCTCTTTGATTACTGTCTGGTGTTAGATTAAATTTAAAGAGCTATTATTATGTTCCTATAGCTAGTCAAAATTTAATTTTCTTGTCTATGGTAGCATAGGAAGGTTTTGAAATTAGTTTTAATAAAAATTTTTGTTCCATTTATTTATGAAATAAATTGATTGCATGAGGTCTTTTAATTGACAGTTTTTATCATTTGTGTGTTGATGCGAATGTGAACTTAAAGAAGCAAATAGTGAGTACCATAGGCCAAAAGAGATTCAGAGATGAAATTAGCCAGAAGTACTTATGGCACCATAGACTAGGCCATATTGGAGAGGATAGAATAAACAAACTGAAAAAAGATGGGATCTTTGTCTCTCTTAATCCAAAGTCGTATCCAGCTTGCAAGTCTTACCTTCAAGAAAAAATGGCCAAGTTATCCTTTGTAGGATATAAGGAGAGGACCACTGAGTTACTTGTCCTGGTACACACAGATGTGTATGAGCCATTTGATGTGCAGATTAGGAGTGGTTATACCTACTTCATTACCTTTATTGATGATCTGTCTAGGTATGGGTATGTGTATCTGATGAAACATAAGTTTGAGGCCTTTGAAAGGTTTAAAGAATTTAGGTACAAGGTAAAAAAATAAACAGATAAACCCATTAAGGTTCTTCGATCTGATCAAGGAGGTGAATATCTTAATCAAAAATTTTTGAAATATCTTAAGGACAACAGTATAATCTCTCAATAGATACCTCCTGAAATATCTCATCTCAATGGGGTATCCGAAAGGAGGAACAGGATCCTATTGGATATGGTCAGGTCCATAATGAGCTTCACTAATCTATCCTTATACCTTTGGGGACATGTCTTGTTAACTGCAATTCACCTGTTGGATAAGATTCCATCAAAATCTGTTCCTACCATATCGTATGAGATATGGTTCGGTAAGAAGTCGAGTCTAGGTTATCTTAAGATTTAGAGATGTCCGATCTATATCAAGCGACAGATGATGAATAAATTAGAAGATAGATCTATTATAGCTTGCTTTATAGGGTATCCTAAAGAATCCATGGGATACTAAAACTTTCTACAAGACCATAATGTGATTCTGAGTCAAAACATCATATTTTTAGAAAAATAGTTTATCCAGGATGGTGACAATAGGAGGTTAGTTGAGCTCGAAGAGAAGGTCTCTGAAGAGTCAAGAGCTATAGATCCTCAGAAACTCGTTATCCATTAGCCAGTAGCAGACGTTCCTCTACCACCTCGTAGATCTAGCAGATTTTTCGACCTCCTAAAAGGTACATGGGTATGCTTACGAAGAAAGTAAAGAAAATATTTTTTATGGGAGATAGGGGTCATAGTGATGATCCTACCCCTTTGACGAGGTGATGTCTGAGATCGATTTCGAGAAATAGTTAGATGCTATAAAGTCAGAAGTTGACTCGATGCACTCGAATCAAGTCTGGACCTTAGTGGATCCACCTGAGGATATTGTATCCATTGGATGTAAATAGATCTATAAAAAAAAGATAGGTGCCGATGGTAAGATAGAGACCTATAAAGCTAGGCTTATGGTTAAAGATTATAGTCAGTGCGAGGGTATTGACTATCAGAAAACTTTTTCGTCTGTAGTCATGCTAAAATCAATCTGTACTCTACTTGCTATTGCATCTTACTATGATTATGAAATCTGACAGATGGATGCGAAACTACATTCCTGAATGAATATCTTGAGAAAGATATTTATATGGAGTAGCCTATGAGTTTCACATCTGGTGATGGTGATCACAGAGTCTGCAAGCTGTAAAGATCTATATACAGATTAAAGCAAGCTTCTCAGAGTTAGAACCATCATTTTGATGAGGTAATCAAATCATTTGATTTCATCAAAAATGAAGAGGAACCATATGTATAAAAGAAGATCAGTGGGAGTGTGATAATATTCTTTGTATTGTACGTGGATGATATTCTTCTTATTGAGAATAATATTCCTATGCTGACCACGATCAAAAGATGGTTGTCCAAAAAATTCTCCATGAAAGATCTAGAGGAAGCATCCTATATTCTTGGAATAAAGGTCTATAGGGATAGATCTAAATAAATGCTAGGTCTGTCACAAAAGCTATACATAGAGAATGTACTAAAGAGGTTCAGTATGGAAAACTCTAAAAGAGGACTTTTACCTCTTAAGCATGGTATTAATCTTTTCAAGACGATGTGTCCGACCACATCTGAGGAGGTGCAGTGCATGAATAGGATTTCTTATGCCTTGGCCAAAGGAAGCTTCATGTATGCCATGCTATGTACTCGATCTGATATTGCCCTTGCTGTGAGTATTACGAGCAGATATCAGTTAAATCCAAATAAGGAGCACTGGATAGCTATAAAGAATATTCTTAAGTACTTAAGAAGAACTAAAAATTTATTCTTGATCTTTGGAGGAGATCCTGAGTTGCGAGTTGAGGGGTACACTGACTCAGACTTCATGTCTGATCCTAATGATAGAAAGTCTATATCACGATATATGTTCATTTGTAATAGTGGTGCAGTTAGCTAGAAGAGTTTCAAGCAACCCATCATAGTGGATTCGACCACGGAGGCTGAGTATGTCGCTGCTTCGGATGCTGCAAAGGAAGGCTTCTGGTTCAAGAAGTTCATCGTAGAACTTGGGGTTATGACATCGGATGCCATACCACTCTACTGCGATAATAATAGAGCTATAGTACTTGCTAAGGAGTCAATGTCTCATCAAAAATCAAAATACATCGAGTGGTGATATCACATCATACACGACTACCTTGAAAAAAAAAATATCGAGGTGTGAAGAGTAGACTCCACGTATAACGTGACAGATCCACTGACTAAACAGTTGAGCCAACCAAAAATAGAAGTCTACCTTAAGAAGATGGGACTTACATTTGTGGCCAATTGGCTTTAGTCCAAGTGGGAGATTGTTAAATGTATGTCCTAGAAGCCAATATGACTGACACATTGTAATAATTCTAGGACATAATTTTATACTTAATATATTGATTTGATCAATAAAAAGGTAAGTTTATTTTTCATTCAAGTGTGATGTGTCTTTGAATCGTCTATAGAATTAATTTTCGATACATATTCTCAAGGTGTTGAGAATTAGAGACATGTATTTAATTTTTAAATGCTCCCAGTCATAGGATCATCATGAGGATGGTGATCGATCCGGATAGACTGACACACAGATCGCTTCTTTTGGGATAGATAGATCTCTAGTTTACAGTGTAGAGACATTGGATGATGAGTGTGGGTAGTTATTAGAGAATAACTAGTACTGAGCGTAACCATACGAGAGATCACTTGAATTTCTACTCGATCGTCCGTGATCATCTCGATACTGTAATTATGTGACTGATCTTTTAATCTGAGATAGCACTATTGTTCACAGTGAGGCTGCTAAAATTTGATTGACACATAAACACGGGTCTTAATGAGCCCTTGTAGTAGATATTGACGACAGTTGGTCCACTGTAAGAGTAGAGTGTACATCAAGATAGAATATATCAACCTTGGTAGAAAAGAGCAGTCCTATGAGATTTGAGAAGCTAAGTCTAAGAATCTGTGGCCGCAGTAGTGTGATTGATGAAAAAAAAGTTTTCATAGAAGTCACAACTGGACTTGAGCTAATCGAATCTATCACATGACTGATGTTGAGGTTTGACGATTTTCCATGACCTGCCATCAAGTTGGGACTCACAATAGAGGGACTAAATCATATGTTAACTATATCTAGAGATTTATTTTAGTTCTACTAGATTACCACTATATACTATTAGGTGTCACTGGTAAATTGTAAGAGCTCACTAGGGTTGTTCTGAATCGACAATCCTTGATGAGTTAGAGTGGAATTGTTTCGATCTATTGAAAAAAATTTCAATAATATTTTGATAGAGATCATTGTATATCTTACTACTAGATAGAATTGAATCTATGGGGTCACACAATAAAGAAATTAGGTCTGGAATTAGCAATTGAGCTTATGAAGTGTCAATTGGGTTTAGAGAAATCTAATTGGATTCAAGGTAACTTTACTAGCATATGATTAGATCCAATTTCTCTTTTCATTTGAATTTTTTATTTGATAAGATAATTTAAACTTAATTTCTTACTAATAACCTACATGAATTAGATTCATGAGACTCCAATTGTTAGGTGTCTAAGATTTTAGATCATATGAATTAAGGATGAAAGTTCCTAATTAATTTTCTTGATAGTTTATCTTGGGTGCCACCTTGATTTGATCAAGTTGGGCATATCGTATGATTAAAGGGCCTCTTAATCTTATATGGGGCATCTCTTGGGTGTATTTTGGGGTGTGAAATAATAGGTGCAAGGGGTCCAATTGTTGGTGCCTAAAGGGTCTCCTAAAGTAAGTTGGATAACTTAAGTTATTAGGAAATCCAATGCAAGTAAGACTTATATTATGAGACTAAATAGGATTTAATCCCCATTCCTATTTAAAGGGACCTCTTGTAAGGTCCCTAGAGCATCCAACCAGCAGCCCCACGCCACCTTTGGAGATCCCCACACCCTCTCTTCATCTCCCTTTTTCTTCTCTCCTTGGCATCCCACACGCCCCACATCCTTGGGCATCCCAATTCTTCTCCATGCCAAGGGTGTTGGACATCCCAATTGGTGCTGGTTCCTAGTGTCTAGCAGTAGCACAAAGCAAAGAGAAAGATTAGCGAAGAGGAGAAGAAGAAGATCAAGAAAAGACATCAAGTATTGATCGCGATCCAGACTTCGTTCAGATTCAGCAGGCTGAATTTTCTTAGAAAAAAAATTCAATTTGTAAAGAGCTGTTCCAGATTGATTCTGAGTGGATACCTATAGAGGTCGGACACTTGTGTGGTTAGAAGAAAATCTCTTCTCTTCAAGATCCAGATTCGAAGAAAAGAATTGCAAAATAGGTATGTTAATTGATCACAATCTGAATTTCAGTATATATCAATTTCAGCACATGAACTGGATCCTTATGGTTTTATATTTTATGCATATATGATTCAGTTAAAAGTATTTTAATCTTGTATTCCACTGTGGTGTTTAGAAAATAAAATTTTGAAACACACATGCATGCCCCAAATCTCGAATTCCAACATCTTGTCCATTCGATGGGTTCTCTTATGACTTGTAAAGATGTTGATTATGATATTTTATATGGAGATGAATAGCGAACAAAAAATTATATGTGATACATTTTTAGGTTTAAATCTGTTTATGCATATATTAAGATATATGTTTATGATCAAAATGATATATCTGATATATAGTTTTTGAGAGATAATCTCAAACTTAATTTTTGCAAAATCTTAGATCTAAAATCCTAGGTTCTGTTTGCATGAAATCATGAAACTTGACTGGCATGCCTGTAGAGTTGACTCGATTCCTGTTTGGGTCGACTCAAGTGCTTGGTGAGTCAATTTAATTTTGTTGGAGTTAATTCGAGACCCTGATAGGTTGACTTATTTACTGATGAGCCGACTTAATAGTATAGGCTAGGTCTATAGTTTTTTATTTGTCTCAGTGTTGAGTCATCTCATTATGACGAGTCGACTTGAGTACCAGGATGAGTCGACTCGATTTTTCAGATAGTAAAATTGTATGAGATACAATACAAATTATTTAGATCAAAAATTATTTCAGCATCTAAACAAAAATTTATATAAATAATATACTTAATTAAAAATTAAGATTCAAAATTATAAGATCTAAAATTTTGAATTTAAGATCTAAATTTTAACGTATAAAATATGAGCTTAGGGTATGAGTTGAACAAATTAGATCTAGAGATTAAACTACAAATAAGGCATTAATTAGATGAGGCTAGAACCCTTTTCGATTTTTAGTAGTTGATCAAACCTAATCAAAAGTTGGTTGGGATTAGATCAAAAGAGCTCAAAAATTGAGTTTAGTTGTAGTTAGTCAAATTGATTCACATATGATGTGAATTAATTAAATCAAGATCAAATTTGGCTTAATGGTTTGAGCCCGGGTCTACAAATTAACTTGATCGATTCTAATTAACTAATTTGGTGTCTAAGACAAGTATTGGATGGTGGTTCTTTAATTGATTTCATTGTCTGACCTAGCCAATTCATTGATGTCTAAGGAAAGCAATAGGAGGACCCCGCCTCATCTTCACTTATCTGACTATTTTAGGAGATTATGTTTTGTATTACGTTACTTGTTGACTCGAGTTTACCCATGTCGACTAGGTTGGTCAGACATGAGATGATATGTTGATCTAAACCATCTTAGTCATCTATATTAATTGTATATAACTATTAGAAGAGACCTGAACCTAAATCTCCTCACTAAATATTAAGTCTATCGATCTTCTATCATCCATAAATATTAAAAGAGACCTGAACCTACTAGTTCATAACTCATAAGGAATGTTTTGAACTGCCTTAGTAGGGATCTTATATAAAATATATGCATAGTCATCTTTACAATCTCACCCCACAAATAATTAGGTAGAGTATAATAACTTATCATAGTCTGACCTATTTCTTTAAATGTTCAATTTCTTATTTCAGCTATACCTTTTGATCTGATATGCTTTGATATTATGTACTAAAATACAATGCTAGTTCTTCTAGGAATTTCACTAATGATCCTGACCTTTATTTCATTTCTATATATCTACTATAGTACTTGCCACCTTATTCAAATTAGACTACTTTAATCACCTTTTTTTTATTGTATCTCTACTTTTATTTTAAATTTCGTAAAGGCATCAAAATATCAGCCCTATCATACAAAAAGTATAGATACATATAGTGAATAGACATCAATGAGTATGACAAAATACTGGTTAAATATGGAAAAAGATTTGCATGCAATCATGTGAATGATTTTCAAATTTCCTTGACTTATCCTAGCACCCTTTCTTAAATGTGTATGATTGCTTTGTCTTCATATAGTCAATACATTCACAAAATTAGTGAAGTTCGATGATCCTAAGATCCTATCCTTCACTATTCTTTTAACTCTTTCTTTTGGAGGTATGCCCCAACTTTCAATGCCAATGTCATAATATAGAAGAGTTTTCAAAAGAATATGAAAACAACTTGTTGGTGCAGAATTCTGCCAAAGCCGGAGAAGCTGGAGTTGAGATGACCGCGGCCGCCACCGGGACCTGCAAGGGAAGTCTAAACCGAAGTTGGGGGTGCTCCGGCAAGACCCTCCAACACTCAAGTCAGTACTCTACTTCAACAGAAATGGAGTGTTTAAATGAGATTTTGATAGAATTTCGAGATAGAGTTTTGAGCTTAGAGAAAAACGTATCTGGGGGGTCCCTTTTTATAGACGAAGAGCATAACTGATTGACAGCGACGTCTGTAACCGCCTGATAGTGGGCTGTTCAGGGCCATGCAGAGTTTGTTACGGAGAGTGGAGTGGTGTCCATTATCGCGACTTGCCAGAGAGTGGTGGAGCCACGTGAAATCCGTTACAGAGAGTGGAGTAGGGTAGTGGCCATTGTCGTGACTTGCCAGAGAGTTCGGATCTATCGGCTGAAGCTCGGCTGGGATGTCTGATGGAGCGAAATGGCTCTTTATCTCGTCAATCCAGGAGAAGCTCGGATAGAGACTTTTTGTTGGAGAAGTCCGATTTCATAAGAAATCTGACAGAGGGTCGACCGACAGTGGACTTCGGATGGCATTGGAGAGGTTCGTCTGCTGGAGGAGTCTGGAGTCTTGTGGAAATTCGGATGACGTTGTTGAAGGTTGATGGCTGGAGAGATACAGTAGACACCAGAGGTGGTCGGTCGTTATAGAAATCCAGCTGCTGGAGCCCGTCTGTTATAGAAGTTCATCCGAAATCCATCCGCTATGGAAGTTTAGACAGAATTCGATTCTTCTAGAATGCTCAAAGGAGGCCGCTTATTGTAGAAGCTTGGTTGAAGATCGATTATCGTGGGAGCTTGGAGTAGTGACCTGACCGGAGGAGCCTGTCCTGTTGTAGAAGCTCGTCTGAGATCCATCCACTGTAGGAGTTTGGCTGAAATTCGATTCTCGTAGGAGCTCAGATGGAATTCGAAAGGTGGTCGACCACCGTAGAAATATGGATGGAGTTTGGTTACTGTAGGAATCCCGTCGTTGGAGAAGCTTGGACATTAACAAAGTTCAGAAGGAGTTCAGAGTAGAGTCATCCGTGGCCGGAAGAAGTCTGGAAGGGATTCGGAGAATAGTTGATCACCGTAGAAAATTGGCTGATAGTGAAGCTTAGAGAGTATTTGGAGCAGTCCGGTAGATGAATGGGAAAGCTCATTGTCGGACAAGTTCGAATGGTATTATGAAAGCTCGGACGGTCGAGGGAGTTCAGAAAGATGCCACACAAGATCGGACGTCGGAAAAGCCCTAGAAGGGTTGGCCTTTTACAAACTTCGACAGGGGTATTTATACCCAACATCAGTCTCCCTACTTTCGAGTTCAAGTTTCGAACGAAGGAAGTATAAAAAAATTTTCACAGTCGAAGTTGCCTCCTTCGACTTTCGTACTTGATTGTTTCCAGATATTTTGACGTTTGGCGCGCTGGTACTGGAGCCTTTTCAAATTAAGGCGATCCGAAAAGATTTTTTTAGAATTCTCACTGGAGCGTTGCTCTAGGTACAGTACAATAATGATTTTATCAGCTGTCAGCCATTTTCATCCACCTGTCATGGTGAGTGGGACACGCGGCGAGTGTAGGTCGGCCAGAAGAGATCCACAATCATTACTGCACCGGGCCCTGTTGCCTATTTAAACCCACTCCCCCCTTCCAGGGATTTCACTTTGCCTGAGAGTCCTGTTGGTGCCCTTCTTCTTCCCCGAGAGCTCCATCCCTTTCGGCCTTAGGCGTTCTTCGAGTCGATCCCCATCTCTACATCTCTGCACTTCTCGGACCAGTCTAGGTTAGTTCCAGAACTCCCCTCTTCATTTTTTCTTTTACTGTTCTTCTTTCATTTTTCTTCTGTTACATTCTGCCTGTCCAGTTTTTCGCAAGTGCCCCATCTCTTATTTTTTCTAATTTTTTCGAGATTTTTAGGGTTTTTGCTCGATTCATAACGTCCTCCAACACTTCCTTCTCTAGCAGTTCTAGGAGTTTGTCCGTTCCAGTCCCACAAAATCCTAGCTCGACAGAAGAACCTCGTCTGATCTTTGTACTAGACACCATCTCCAACTCTCTGACTCCGGAGGAACTCTCACTGATTAGGATTCAGTACGGGATTCCTCTGGAGTACGAGCTAGAGCTTCCCGAGCCAGCGCTCCTCCCCCTAGCTGCTTCTGTTTATACCAGGAGGCTTTTTGCGTCGGACTTCGACTTTCGCTTCCACCTTTTATCATCGCTCTCTTTCGCTTTTTAAACATTTCTTGAGTTTCTGTAGAGCCGAACTCCTTTAGATTTCTGATAGGATTTCTTTCCCTCTGTCGCCTAGCCGAAGTCCAGCCAACCTTTTCTCTATTCAGGAATTTCTATACCTTCAAGCGTCACCCTTCGACAAAGGATTGGTGGTACTTCTCCCCCCAGTTCGGTAGAAAGGGGTTGCTGAAAGGTGCCCCCTCTTCTATCCACAACTGGAAAGAAAGGTTCTTCTACGTCCGATGCCCGACCTTGGAGCTGGGATTACCCCCCTAGGGCTCTGTGAGGGATTCCATCCGTCGGGCTTCTAGCCTGAAAAGGGATGACCTCGAAGCCTCCAACAAGCTCGAGGCCTATCAAGCCCCCCTCCTCTCTGAACTTCTGAAGGAACAACTCTTGTTCAACGTCGGCCTAAGTCCTCTTAACCCTATCGGTACCATTATTATTTTTTTTTTTTGCTGCTGCCCCTTTCTCTTATTCTATTTCTGCGCCGTGTCGATCTTCTTTTATTGTAGACATGGACACAGGCATGGCTCCGAGGTTAGCCCAGGATCTCAAGATCCACAAGAGAAAAGGCGCTTCGACTTTGGGGTCAGCGAAGAGAGCCAGGACAGAAGAGATGAGCTCGGTCGTGCCTGCTCAGGTGGCTGTTGCCATCGATGCCCCCTCCGACATCGAGCCCGAAGTCCCCCGAACCTCTTCAAGGAGCCCCCCGACCAAGGATGCCGCTCCAGAGGCTCGTCCCGAGGGGGCACCCGGGGCCGAAAGGAAGAGGAGAAAGAAGACCCTGGCCTACAAGAGCCACAGCCGCAAGGCTGCCGTCGAGAGGGCCGACGGCTCCGAGGAAGATCTGGGAGAAAATCCCTTCAACAATAGGGATTTAATAAAGAGGCTGGTCGAAGGGTGCATTCTGCTCGAGGTCGTCCAGAGGATCGTCCTTGCTGATCCTGAGCTGCGGGTCTGGGACTCTCTCGGATCTTTTCTCAAAGTAGGTCAATTCATTTTTTTCTCCTTCTTGCTTCTTTACTTAGTTTACTCCTTAGCCTTTATATTGACTCCCTGGTCTCTCTTGCAGATTGGACACCAACTCATCACCAAGTCGAGGCGATGAAGATCGCCAAGAGGGAGGCAGCCCGGGTGGAGGAAGGTCGCCTGGCTGAGGTCGCCCACCTTAAGGAGAAGATCGCCGAGGTCACAAGTCTCTAGGAGGCACTGTAGAAGGAGGGACAAACCTTGTCTGATCTAAGGGCCGCCTTGGAGGAGGAGAGAAAGAAAGCAGAGGCCGAGGTCTCCGAACTGAAGGCGCAGGTCTTCAAGCTAAAGGTGCGGATCCCATCCCTAGTCTCGGAGGCTGGGGCCCGAGCAATAGAGGAGTTCAAGGCCTCCTCCGAGATGGAGGATCTGCAGGTCCAGTTCGGCCAGGATGCCTTTATCAAGGGTTATGAGCTTTGCCAAGGGAAGGTAGCTGGAAAGTTTCCCGAGCTAGACCTCGACTTCCTGGATGAGGCATCCGACGATGAAGCCGGACCTTCTGAAGCCGCTGTCGGTCCTCCCCCAGTCGGGACCTCTTCGACTGCTGCAACTGCCACGACCGACCTTCTGAGGGTCCCGAGCTCCTCCACTTCTGTCCCAGAGGTTTGAAACCTCTAATTTTATATTTTTCCTTTGTGGTGACTTTTCTTCGTTCTCGTGTACTTAAAAACTATTTAATCAATAAAATCAGATTCTTCTTAACAGAGATCTCCTTTTTCTTCTTCTGCATCCTTTTCTTCTCTTCTGTCTTCTTGTACTAATTTGAGTTGTGGTGCTCTTGTCTCCCAACGACAGTGCTCTGCCGAAGCTCTTCCTCTACCACAGGGGATTTCTCTAAAGTCGATGATCCAAGACCTCAGAAAGAAAGTTCGTCACTTGATGAAGAAATCAAAGAAGCTAGATGACGAACTTCACCGGCTGAGGAAGAGCCATTTGGAAGTCACTGTGGAGGCTATTCGCTTTCAGGACCTCCACAGAAAGGGTCTCATGGACTATACCCGGAGGAAGGCTGACTTCATGATGGAGCTTGAGGAACTCCAAAAATATACCAGCGATCGATCTTGGACTCAGGCTTCCAAGATCAGCTCCCTCGAAGTCGAACTGACGATCGTATGGGAGAAGATCGGCCAGTTGGAAGAGAGCTCGCTTGGCTCACAATCCAGGCCGACCGCGATCGAGACTGGTCGAAGAAGTTCTCCGACCTTCAAAAGTAGCTACAGGATGCCGAGGCGAACTATAACACCTACCGAGTCGGCTGGAGTAGGCAAGTAGAGGACTACCGAAGGAAGCTCAAGATGACGACCGACAAAGTTGCCCGCCTTCAGAGGCAATTGTCTGAGAGAGTCCAGGCCATCTCTACACAAGGTTTCGAAGAGCTCCACTCCTTGAGGGAGACCATGGAAGAACTATCTGTGGCCCTTGGGCGGGAGAAGGCCGAACTGCAGCGGCTGAAGATTCGACTGGCCTACGAGCAGCAGTCAGTCAAGGATACCGAGGTAGAGTCCGAAGTTCTGAGGAAGAGGCTTCGGGAGTCGGAGGGCAAGAGCCGACGGTTCCACCAGATATATCGAGAGATGCTATTAAGAAAGAAAGAACTGGAAGAAGAAGTCAAAAATTTAAAGCAATCCCTAATAAGGATTGGAACCGAGAGCTCGAAGTCAGAAGAAGTCGAGCTTCCTTAGAGCTTTTTTTACTTTTCATTCTTCTATGTATTCTTTTTCTTTTCTTATCATTTTTTTTTTTGGCCTTCCAGGCTTTGTAATGTATGCTTTACTAATAAAATGAAAAGAAAATTTTCCATTACCTTATCCATTCTTGCATTAAGTCGTCATTTATCGAATCTCTTTTTTTTGGCCTTTTGTCTTGTTCGATGTCGATGTTGTTTGAAGGTTTTGGATCATCGCTGTATTGATTTGTCCTTTTTGTTCACGATCGTAGATCTTTTCGAGGCCGTTTGAGCTCGACACTTCCTTCCGGTGCTCGAGCTTGGGGGCCCGAACTTCTCGTTCCCTTGAAGAAGTCAATTATTTCTCGGCCTGTGTTGAACTCTCTCTTAAAGACTGAGGGTTTTTGATAAGAGTCTCCTTCCTCATTGAGATGAGATCCCTCGTGTCTTTGATGAAGATTATTTTTCCCTTATCACCGGTGTAGTTCGTCACCTTCCATTTTTATCTCTGTTTTTCCTTTTATTTGGGCGAGGGTTTTCCCTTTAGGTGAGGATTTTTTCTCTGCTCTTAGTGGGGTTGCGGGGATGTAGAGGAGCTGTTGAGGAGGCTTTTCTCCTCATCCGATCTTGATTGACCAGGTCTTTGTTTGTGTTAGGATGAGGTTCTCCTCCTATCCCCAACATAGTCAATTTCAGCTCATGCTAGGACGAGATCCTCCTCCTGTTCCTAACAAGGCTGTGGAGGCACATAAGAGCCGTTGCAAGGGCCTCTCCCTCCATCCGGTCTTTAAGTAACTGGGCCTTTGACTTTGCTCATGTTAGGATGAGGTTCTCCTCCTGTTCCTAACAAGGCTATGGGGGCACATAAGGGCCGTTGCAAGGGCCTCTCCCCCCATCCGGTCTTTAAGTAACCGGACCTTCGACTTTGCTCATGTTAGGACAAGGTTCTCCTCCTGTTCCTAACAAGACTGTGGGGGCACATAAGAGCCGTTGCAAGGGCCTCTCCCCCCATCCAATCTTTAAATAATCGGGCCTTCGGCCTTGCTCATGTTAGGATGAGGTTCTCCTCCTGTTTCTAACATGCTTAATTTTGATTGTATGAGGGAGTCACTTCCTGTCGTTATAAGCTCATGCTAAAAGAAAAAATATGCAAATATGAAACTTTTATTTAAGGCAAAGTTATTAGTAATACATTCGCAGATTTTCTGAATTCCATAGTCGTAGAAGGTCTGCTCCTCCGAGCTCTTTTAGATAGTATATTCCGATCCGGACTATCTCTTTGACTTCATACGGGCCTTCCCAATTCGGAGCAAGTTTTCCTTGATTCTGAGGTTGTGAGACAGCGGCTCGCCGAAGTACCAGGTCCCCCACTCTGAAGGCTTTGCTTTTGACCCGAGAATTATAGTAGCGAGCTACTTTCTGCTTGTAAGCTGCCATCCGAACTTGAGCTGTCTCTCACTTTTCTTCTAACAAGTCGAGGTTGGCCTTGAGATCTTGTGGGTTGCGCTGCTCGTCGAATGCCATGACTCGCACCGACAAAAGCTTGAGTTCAATCGGGATCACTGCTTCTGTCCCGAAGGTTAAGGCAAAGGGGGTCTCCCTTGTGGGCAATCTCTGAGTAGTTCGGTATGCCCATAACACATGATAAAGCTCGTCTGCCCAAGTTTCCTTTACTTTTTCAAGTATCGCCTTGATTCCTTGCAACAGAGTTCTGTTAGTCACCTCGACCTCACCGTTTGTCTGTGGATGAGCTACCGAAGTGAAGTTATAGGAGATATTTAGGTCCTCACAAAATTCAGCAAATCTTGCTCCAGCAAATTGCCGCCCATTATCAGTAATGAAGATTCTGGATAAGCCAAACCTATAGATAATTGACTTCCAGAAGAAGTCCTGCACTTTAGCTTCTGTGATTTTTGTCAAAGGTTCAGCTTCGATCCACTTGGTGAAATAGTCTATTGCCACCAGGAGAAACTTTTGCTGCCCAGATGTCATGAGAAAAGGTCCGAGGATATCCATCCTCCATTACGCAAATGGCCATGGGGCACTCAATGGTGTAAGTTCAGAGGCAGGTTGCCTTTAGATATTTGCATATCTCTGACACCGATTACACCTTCTGACATATTCGATGGAGTCATGGTACATGGTAGGCCAGTAATAGCCTTGTCGGGGCAGTTTGTAGGATAAAGATCTGGCCCCCAGGTGACTTTCGCAGACTCCCTCATGTACCTCCCTCAAGGCAAAGTCGGCTTCAGAAGGTCAGAGACATTTCAGGAGGGGCAAAGAGTACGACCTCTTGTACAGCTTGCCTTCGTAAAGGACATATCGGGAGGTCTAGTTCCTAAGCTTTCGAGCTTCTTTTGCATCAGGAGGAAGAACCCCATCCTTGAGGTATGCAACCAGTGGGTCGATCCAGCTGGGTTCATGGCTGATCTCCATCACAAGCTGTGATTCTTCCGTACTTGGGCACTTCAAAACTTCGAAGAAGACTTCCTTAGGCAGTTCAGCCGGAGTCAGTGTAGCCAACTTGGAGAGAAGGTCGGCCCTGATATTTTCTGCTCTTGGGATCTGCCTGATGTCGAAACTACCGAAGGTAGGGATGATCTCCTTTACCTTTTCGAGATACTTGGCCATATTGTCCTCCTGAGCTTCATAATTTTTGCTGACCTGTCCCACTACTAATTGAGAGTCACTGTAGGCTTGAAGCCGATCTACTTCTAACTCTTTGGCGATCCTCAGTCCTACAATTAGAGCTTCTATTCTGCTCTGTTATTTGTCGCAGGGAATTCGAAGTGCAGTGCATACTCCATGATAATTCCATCTAGATTGACCAAGATCAGGCCCACACCAGCACCTGACATGTTGGAGGAACCATCCATGTAGAGGGCCCAAAAACCATTAGGAAGATCTGTTCTTTCTTCAGGGGAGTTCGGCTAGAGCTCTGGGTTGTTGGCTTCATCTCGTCCAAGTTCGGCCTCTTTCGGGATAGTGCATTCCACCATGAAGTCTGCTAATATCTGGATTTTTATCATCGATCAAGGTCGATAGTCGATGTCGAATTCCATAAGCTCGACTGCCCATTTCGCTATCCTTCTAGAGGCATCCGCTCGATGCAGAACCGCCTTGATCGGCTGGTCGGTGAACAGTGTTATGGTGTGTCCTTGAAAGTAATGTCCGAGCCTTCGAGCTGTAATCAACAAAGCGTAAGTTAGTTTCTCTAACTTAGTATACCTAGTTTCAGCATCTCTCAATACTCGGCTTATGTAGTAGATCAACCGTTGAATTTTTATTTCTTCCTTAATCAGAACTGCTGCGAGAGCCACAGGGGAGACCGCCAGATACAGGAACAACTCCTCTCCAGGTTCGGGCTTTGCCAATAGTGGAGATGAGCTGAGATAGTTCTTTGAATGCTTGCTGACATCCAGTGGTCCAACAGAAGTTCTTCGGCTGCTTGAGAGTCTAAAAGAAAGGTAGGCACCACTCGGCCGATCTTAAGACGAAGTGATTTAGAGCCGCTACTCTCCCAGTAAGGTGCTGAACTTTCTTTATTGACTTTGGTGTGGTCATTTCCTGGATGGTGTGAATCTTTTCTGGATTTGCTTCGATCCCACACCCCGATACCATAAAGCCCAGAAATTTTTCTGAGGTTACTCCAAAAGTGCACTTGGCTGGGTTCAGCTTCATCTTGTATTTTTGAAGGGCGCTGAAGGTCTCCTCAAGGTCGGTGATATGGTTCATTGAGGATTTGCTTTTTATGAGCATATCGTCCACGTAGACCTCTATGTTGCGGCTGATCTGCTCTTTGAAGATCTTGTTTACCAGCTGTTGATAGGTCGCCCCTGCATTTTTGAGACCAAAAGGCATGATCCTGTAACAATAAAGGCTACGGTTAGTAATAAAAGTAGTTTTTTCTTCATCCTCTGGTGCCATCCTGATTTGATTGTAGCTGGAGAATGCATCCATGAAAGTGAGAAGCTCGTGGCTCGAGGTTGCATCCACTAATTGGTCGATTCTAGACAGAGGGTAACTGTCCTTCGAGCAGGCTTTATTCAACTTTTTGAAGTCTATACACATCCTACACTTACCGTTTGCCTTCTTAACTAGGACCACATTGGAGACCCAGCTCGGATAGTTGACCTCTTTGATGAATCCGGCTTTCAGGAGTTTATCAACTTCCTCAGCTATTGCCATTTGTCTTTTCGGTGCATGACTTCGAATTTTTTCCTTCATTGGTCGATGTTTGGGATCAACAGCCAGACGGTGTTCCATAACTTCAGCATCAATCTCTGGCATGTCTGTCGGAACCCAAGCAAAAATATCCACATTCTTTTATAAAAAATTAAAAAGTTGTGTCTGCACCTCTTTCCCCAAGTTGGAGCCGATCTTCACCATGTGCTCTTCATTCCCATCATTCAAAAGAATTGAGACAAGATCTTCTATTGGCTCACCCCGTTCTTCAGTCAGGTCATCGTGAGTGTCCAATCCATCAACCGGATAGGGGTCAGGCTGACCATTTCTTTGTAGGGCTATGTTATAGCAATGTCTTGCCAGGACTTGATCTCCTCTGACTTCTCCGACCGACTGACTAGTAGAAAATTTCAATTTTAAATGGTAGGTCGAAACTACAGCTCGGAGGGCGTTGAGGCCATGTCGGTCGAGTATTGCGTTGTAGGCAGACGGCGCCCTCACTACCAGAAAATTCACTTGCGCTCTAAATTATTTCGGATACCGACCTGCAACTACAGTCAAAGTTATTACTCCCTCCACTGGCATAGCATCGCCAGTAAACCCTACCAACGGGGAGCTAATCGGCCCTAACCGAACATCAGGGATGGATATTTTTGAGAATGTATCGTAAAATAAAATATTGACCAAGCTTCCACTATCAACAAGAATGTGGCGTACATCATAATCAGTAATATTTAAAGAAGCTACAACCGCATCATTATGGAAGAATTGAATCTCATGGGCATCTTCTTCAGTAAAGGTTATAGATCCTTCAATTCTCTGTCGCTTGGGCGGTCCGATCGATCCACTGACCGCTCCCCTCCAAGGCTCTCTATAGATGGTGTTGATGATCTCGATTGGAGGCCGATCTCCAGGCTGTTCTTCTCTCCTTGACAGCTTCGATTGTGGTAGGGCCTTCGATCGATCCTCCCTATCTTCAGGCCAACATCGGATGAATCTGTCGAGCCGACCCCAGCTGATGAGCTCCTCGATTTCATCTCGAAGCTGAATACACTCCTCCGTGTCGTGGCCGTGGTCACAATGATAGAGGCAGAACTTGTTTGGGTTGCGCTTCTCGGGGTGTGAGTGCATCCTTTCCGGTCTTGACAGCTGCTCCGTGACCTCCATCAACACTTGGGCTTTTGGAGCATTGAGAGGGGCATAGCTGTGGAATCTTCCTGGGAGAGAGCTCCATCGAACTCTGTGGTCTGGGCTCCTCTGCTTACGAGCTCAGGAAGGAGTCCGAACACACCTGTGTCCGGGAGGAGTTCAAGAACGTGGCTGAGCTTCACTTGATCCTTTTTCAACTACGGGCTTGCTGGAGCCACCCGCCTGCCACTCCTTCGCGGCCTCCTCATCCTTCAACTTGAAGGCTTCCTCTGCTCGGGCATATCCTTTGGCCCGAGCCAGCAAATCAGTGAAGTCCCTGGGATACTTCTTTTCCAGAGAAAATAGAAGATCATTCTTTTAAAGACCGCTCTTTAGGGCGGCCATTGCAACCGATTGGTCCAAGTTTCGGACCTCCAATGCGGTGGTATTAAATCGGTTGACATAGATTCGGATGGATTCTTCCTCCTTCTGCTTGATGTTGATAAGGGACTCCGAACCTCTCCGGAGATGCCGGCTGCTAACAAATTAAGCTGCAAACTGATGGCTCATCTGATCAAAGGAGAAGATAGTACCCGACTTCAACGTCGAGTATCAGTTTCTTGCTGCTCCCTTCAAGGTAGATGGGAAAGCTCGACACAGGATGGCATCTGGCGTGCCATGGAGCAGCATCATTGTCCGAAAGGCCTCTAAGTGGTCAATCGGATCTGAGGTTCCATCGTAGCTTTCGAATTGGGGGAGCTTGAAGTTTGACAGGATCGGTTCCTGCATGATCATTTGAGAGAAAGGAGGGTCAGTACAGATGTTCTCACCATAAACAGGGGGAGCGTGGCGGAGCTCTTCGATCCGCCGGTTCATCTCCTGGAGCCTTTGATCCAGGAGGTCCTCTCGACTGCAAGTCTCGAGGGTCTTCTGGCAGAATGAAGGTAGAGATTCTTTAGGGGTGGAATCATGATCAGACTGAGGACTCTCCACCCTCTGCTTCTCCTTTCTGGGGAAGATAGGGCGACTGGCCCAAGTGGCCCGCCCTATTGTCAGATTCTGAAACTCCGACGATGCTCTTTCCAGCCGCACTGATGCCTGCGGCTGTTGCTGCTGCTGCTGCATGGCCTGCACTGCTTCGGTGAGGCCTCTGACTTGCTGAACTAGTAGGTCGAACTGCTCCATGCCGACTGTCATTGTCGGAGGAGGAGGAGCTTGGAAAATTGGAGACGAGGTCGGAGCTTGCGGAGCTCGCTGAGATCTGACCGCAGAGGTCGTGGATCGCCTAGTGGATGCCTTTCGGAGAGGCATCAGGTGGAGATCTAGAAGGAGAAGGAGAAGAAGATGTCGGAGAAGATGACCAGAGACAGTCCCGTTGAGCACTCCTTTAAGAACAAGGGTACTGTGAAGACACACCCCCTTCCTCTAGCGCCAATTCTATTGGTGCAAAATTTTGTCGAAGCCGTAGAAGCTGAAATTGAGATGACCACGGCCGCCGTCGGGACCTGCAAGGAAAGTCTAAACCAGAGTTGGGGGTACTCCGACAAGACCCTCCGATGCTCAAATCAGTACTCTGCTTCAACAAAAATAGAGTACTCAAATGAGATTTTGGCAGAATTTTGAGATAGAGTTTTGAGCTTAGAGAAGAACGTATCTGGAGGTTCTCTTTTTATAGATGGAGAGCATAACTGATTGACAATGACATCTGTAACCGCCTGATAGTGGGCCGTTCAGGGCCACGCAGAGTTTGTTACGGAGAGTGAAGTGGTGTCTGTTGTCGCGACCTGCCAGAGAGTGGTGGAGCCATGTGGAATCCATTACAGAGAGTGGAGTAGGGTAGTGGCCATTGTCGTGACTTGCCAGAGAGTTCGGATCTGTCGGCTGAAGCTCGGCTGGGATGTCTGATGGAGCAAAATGACTCTCTATCTCGTCAATCCAGGAGAAGCTTGAATGGAGACTTTCTGTTGAGGAAGTTCAGTTTCATGAGGAATTTGACAGAGGGTCGATCGGTAGTAGACTTCAGATGGCATTGGGAACGTTCATCCGCTGGAGGAGTCTGGAGGATCCTGTGAAAGTTCAGATGGCATTGTTGAAGGTTGATGGCTGGGGAGATACGGCAGACACCGGAGGCGGTCGGTCGTTGTAGAAATCCAGCTGTTGGAGCCCGTCTGTTGTAGAAGTTCGTCCGGAATCCATCCACTATGGAAGTTCAGACGGAGTCCGATTCTTGTAGAATGCTAAAAGGAGGTCGCTTATTGTAGAAGCTCGATTGAAGATCGATTATCGTGGGAGCTTGGAGTAGTGACCTGGTCGGAGGAGCCTGTCCTGTTGTAGAAGCTCATCTGGGATCTGTCCACTGTAGGAGTTCGGCTGAAATTTGATTCTCGTAGGAGCTCGGATGAAATCCGAAAGGTGGTCGATCGTCGTAGAAACTTGGATGAAGTCTGGTTACTATAGGAATGCCATCGTCGGAGAAGCTCAGACATTGACGAAGTCCGAAAGAAGTTCGGAGTAGAGTCATCCATAGCCAGAAGAAGTCTGGAAGGGATTCGAAGAATAGTTGATCACTGTAGAAAATCGGCTGATAGTGAAGCTCAGAGAGCATTTGGAGCAGTCCAGTAGATGAATGGAGAAGCTCATTGTCGGAGAAGTTCGGATGGTATTATGGAAGCTCGGACGGTCGAGGGAGTTCAGAAAGATGCCACATAAGGTCGGATGTCGGAAAAGCCCTGGAAGGGTTGGCCTTTTACAAACTTCGGCTGGGGGTATTTATACCCAACACAACTCTAGAATCTAAGATGATTCTATAGCATCTAATGGTCTTAATAAGTAAACATACTTAATTTTCAATAAGAATGCTTCGTTCACTTTTAGTCAAATTAATGCCTTATTAATAAGAAGTCCTAAATATTGTTGGTAATGTGCATAAATACACTAGAGTCAATGCACTAAATAAAATTAGAAATCTTTACAAAATTAATTTAAAACATACATAAGAGTAAAGGGTATTATTCTTTTGCAGTCACTTTTCATACTTGATGCAATTTTACTTAGGTGTCCTATCCTTTTGCAGAAGAAGTATTTGACAACCTTATTAATGGCTTACGCCACAACTAATGCTTTCTCCTCTTTTACCTTGGGTATACCATTATCTTTATTTGCTTTTGCACCAACTTGATATGAATCGAAGTTCACACTTCTATCTTTTCCTTTATCAATCTCTTCCACACAAATGGTCAGTAATTGATCATTAACCATCCAATGCTCATTGTTTGAATTATAGGAGACTTTAAGGAGATCATACTCTGATAGAAGAGAAATAAGAATAAAGTAGATCAGAAAGTATCTAATATAAAAACTTTAATATCAAATAATTATGCTGTAATTTTTCTCATCTCTATAATATACTCACAGATACTAATCTTTATCTTGTCATATCTTATTGATTTCTACTCCATAATATTTAAGAAAATATGTATTTTATAACATGAAGGGATGGATCTCCTAATGCACTATGTTAGATTTCTTTTGGAGCAAGTTGAGGCAATTGGAACACTCACATGTCTTAAAGGCTCTTTCATTCTGGTGTACTTTCATCCATAAGTGGTGAAGAATCATCCACTCGAAACACCAGATCAAGGTCAGCACACCCTAATGTAAGTATTAATCTCTCTTTCTATTCCAAGAAATTCAATCCATTAAGAGAAGAAATTTTTTTATGCTATTATTAATAATTATAAAAATTAATACCGCAAAGAATACATGCTCATATTATCATCAAATAATAAGACTTATTAAACTTTATCCAAAGTAAATAAATTTCTTAATATTTGACTTTGGTGGGCAGCCAGGTGCATCATTATATCTTTTCTTTGGGCGAGTGCCATAATATACTAATGGCTATATCTACTTAGTCATATATCATATCACCAGTGAACCTAATAAAACATGCATATTGGGTACAAGCAAACACTATACCTTTAGGTATAAAATATCACTCGATCTAACATACAATCCTATCATTTTACCTATCTAAACATTGAACATGTAAATGCTTTTTTGGAAGCTGATCAATATTTCAGTAGCTTAGAAATAATTATGACACAATTAAAATTTATTGAATTAATTATATTATCTAAAATTATATATTATAAAAAAAAATTATTTTAAAAAGTTCGTGATCACTTTGGTGATTGCACCGAATCGATCAAATCAAAAACTTTCAATTCCTTATAAGCAGTGTTAATAAACTTTACATGCTAAACATGGTATGAATATATCATCAAGAACATGATAATAGGCCTACAAAGCTTTATTCGCATATAAATAATTTAAACAGCATTTAAAAATATGTAAAGTACAAGTTTATAGGCTTTTATGCAATACAACCGGATGACAAGGACTATATCATGATTATTAGAGGATGTTTATGTAATAAACTTTATTACAGGGTCTAAATAATAATCTAGAGATTTTTGCATAATAAACTCTATATAGGGATTAAAATGTAATTTTAGAAGGACCCTTATGTAATATATTCTTATCAGCAGTTTTCATGCAAAAGTGCCCCCAATTAGCAAATGGGTCCAAGCGGGTTTCGATTTTCGGGTTGAAATGCAAAACTCGAGCCCACTGATCGCACACGGTGGAGGCATCGAAAAGTGGATCCTGCCTCCCCGACGACCTTTTTTCGATCCCACACGGTGGAGATGCCGAAAAGTGGATCCTGCCTCCCCAGCCATGTGCTGGCTAACGGTCGTCGGAGAGACCTAATCAGTGGACCGACGGTTCTCCCCTCCAAACCGCTGTCTCCAAATCTTTCGAGATCGGACGGAAGTGGAGGTGCCGTGGCCGGTGCTCCACCCACCAAAAAATGGGCCAGCGATCACCAGAAAACCACAATCGGTGGACCACCACCCCTTCCCCAGGATCCACCGCAATGGTCGTCGGAGGAGGATCAAAAATCCATCCTCGGGACCGACCACGACAGAGGGGAAGGTGACGGGATCCATGCCCTTCTCTTTTCCCTCTTTATTTTCCTTTTTTTTTATTTATTTTATTGCAACGATGGGCTGGTTGCCGGAGTTGGGGGACCGACATGGCAGCTGTGCATGGGTGGCGCCGGCTCACGAGACTATTTTGGCTCTTGATGTGCAGGTCAAGTGCAAGAGGCATTCTCTCCACCGACTTCGATGAGAGTGAGATGGGTGCATTGAAGAACTCAAAGCCGAATGTGGGCATCATTGGGCCAGCTTGGAAAGGTTGGCACTGGCCAAAGAAGAATTGTCGTCTGCTCGAGCCGATGCTGATTTGGCAAAGACGGAAGCAGAGTCGGCAAAGGAAGCACTGGGTCAGGCAGTCGAGGATTTTTGAGACTCGAAAGACTTCAAGGAAGAGATCCTTGAAGGTGGCTTCACTTCGTATTGTATCGGGTATGAAGATGGCTGTGATGTGGTCAGAAAGTTATACCCGGACCTCGACCTGAGCAGCATCGTCCCTCCGAGATTCGAAGATGGTGCTGAAGAAGAAGAAGCCACCCTGACACAGGGTGAAGCACCAATCAGGCCCGAAATCATTCAAGTTGACGATGCTACCCTAAATAAAGGGACGATGACGAAGCTTAGTCAGTGTATCTATATTATTATTATTTTTTTTTTTTGTAGCCTGATACTTGTAGTCAGACTTCAGTCCAATTTTGTACTTTCTTTTTTGATAATGAATGAAAATATTTTTCTTCAAGATAGAATTTTTATTTGCTTAAATGTCTATGATATCCGTTTGTAGAATAACCTCCGAATATAGATCATAGATCCGACCATTCCACAGATTGTAAGGTCTGTTAGTCATGTAGTTTCCAACATATTTAGTTAGGATAACAATAGTAAGTCATGTATCCATTACCCGGACCTTAATCGGGTTTATACGTCATATTATCTGATAAATGGTGGCAAGCTGAATTTCTCTCGACTGGCCGTGGCCATGTCGGTATAATTCCAATCTAACCTTGGTCGTTTTGGTATTTTGCCTTTCTTAGTTGATACCAAGTCGGCAAATTAGCCAGCCATTTGAATGGAAAGCTGACTATGGGGGGTACAGCTTTTATGGAGGGAATCTGCATGGCCGGTGCTAGCCTCCCATTGAAGTAGATAGGTCGGTTCTGTGGGGGAGTCGGGATGCAGTCGGTGGTCAGGCTGAAGGTTTCTGACTTCTTTGGAAAGTCAGACCCCAAGCCGTGACATTGATGATCCGGCCTCCACAATGAGGATCGACATTTCATTAGAAGTCTAGTTTACGATTTTGGAATAAAAATGTATTTCCAAGTGTGTACAAGGATTACTGATAGTACAACTTTAGATTGTCGGTGTTTCATATTTGGAGAATAGCCGAACCTTCCAAAGTTTTGAGCTGATAGGCACCCGGTTTGTTTGTCTCTAATATCCTGTAGGGTCCTCCCTAGTTCGGAGATAGCTTTCTATGATCTAGAGGTTTTAAAATTTCTACTTTTCTCAGAACTAAGTCTCCTGGTTGGAAAACTTTCGGCTTGACTTTGACATTATAGTATCGACCTATCTTCTGCCGGTACGTGGCCATGCGAAGTTGAGCTTCATGTCAGAGTTCTGGTAGGAGATCTAAGTCGGCTCTCCGACACTCGGAGTTGTTCGGTTCATTGTATTGCTCAACTCTCGTTGATGGTAACCCGATCTCGAGTGGGATCATCGCCTCTGTCCCGTAGGCTAAGTTGAAAGGAGACTCTCCAGTTGGTATATGGGGAGTTGTCCGATACGCCCATAAGACTGGATATAACTCTTCGATCCAAAGATCTTTAGTCTCATTCAGTCGGGTCTTTAACCCGTGCAAGATTGTTCTGTTGGTCACCTCAACCTCTCCATTTGATTGCGGATGCCCGGCTGATGTAAACTTATGTGTAATATGGAACATCATACAGAATTCTCTGAAGTCTTGATTATCGAATTGTCATCTGTTATCGGTGATGATGGTATGCGACAATCCGAATCTGTAGATGATGGATTTCTAGGTGAAGTCTTCTATTTTGCATTCGATGATTTGGGTCAGGGGTTCGGCTTCTACCCACTTGGTGAAATAGTCGATTGCGACCATTATAAATTTTTTTTGACCAGACGTCGGAGGAAAAGGATCGAGTATGTCGATTCCCCACTGAGCGAAAGGTCAGGGTGCGACAATGGATGTTAGCTGATTGACGGGTTGATGCTGTATGTTGGCATACTTCTAGCATGGTTCGCACCTTCGGACCAAGTCAGCCACATCCATTTTCATGGTGGGTCAATAGTAATCTTGTCCTAAAATCTTGTAGGCCAGGGACTTTCCCCCCAAGTGGCTTCCGCAAATTCCTTCATGTACTTTTCTAAGTGCATAGTCGACATCGATCGATCCTAGGCAATTCAGTAAGGGAAGGGAGAATGACCTTTTGTAGAGACGACCATCCATCATCACATACTGGAAAGCTATCCATCGGGTTCATTTTGCTTCCACAGGATCTTCAGGGAAGACTCCATCGGACAGATACCGGATGATCGGATCTATCCAACTAGGTTCGGCTATTAGCTGCAACACTTTTTCGTTTTTGTCGATGCTCGGTTGCTCAAGACACTCCACGAATGTTCGACCTAGCGAACTGTAAGCAATCGTTATTAGTCTGAAAAGTGTGTCGACTCGAGCATTCTCGATCCTGGGTATGTGGAAGATCTCGAAGTATCTTAAATTCATCATGAGGTCTTTCACCTTTTGAAGGTATATTGCCATGATCAGGTCTCGAGCTTCGAATTCATCTTTGATTTATCCCACGATCAGTTGAGAGTCGGTGAAGACCTTCAGACTGTCAATCTCGAGCTCTTTAGCCATTTTCAAACTGACTAGGAGAGCTTCGTATTCGGCTTGATTATTTGAAGCTTTGAAGTTGAACCGAAGGATGTACTTGGTGACTATCCCTTCTGAGTTGGTGAGAATGAGGCCAGCTCCACTCCACTGCCTTGAGCATTCGATGCCCTGTCGATATGCAGCACCCAGGTCGACCTTAGGTCAAGCTCAGGGGTTGCAGCCTCCTTCGTAGTTGCATCTTCTGACTTGTTGTCGGCTATTGTGCATTTTGCGATGAAGTCGCCTAGAACTTGTACCTTCATGGACAGTCATTGTATGTCAAATTCACCTAGCTTCACCGCCCACTTCACCATTCATCCTGATGTATCATGATGGTGCAGGATCACTTTTAATGGTTGATCGATAAGGACCACAATGGTGTGTGCCTGGAAGTAAGGGCGAAGCCGTTGCCCCGATATGATCAGAGTGTAGATCATTTTCTCCACTCTTGAATATCGAACTTCGATATTGTGGAGTACTTTACTGGTGTAGTAGATGGGTTGGTGAATTCCATTTTTGCCTTCTCGAATAACTATCGAACTAATCGCCTCTGTTGATGTTGCCAAATAGAGATATAGTGTTTCTCTGACCTTTGGTTTTATGAGCAAAGGTAGGGAAGCCAAGTACTTCTTCAAATCCTCAAAGGCAAGTCGGCATTCATCCGACCAGAAGAAGTCTTTCGTTCACCTTAAAGTCTTGAAGAATGGTAGACACCTCTCAACTGACCTAGAGATAAATCGGCTGAGTACGACGATTCTGCCATTCAGTTATTGTACCTCCTTCTTCATATTTGGATGCTTCATATCAATGATAGCTTTTATTTTCTTGGGATTAGCTTCGATCCCTCATTGCGAAACAAAGAATCCAAAAAATTTCCCTAAGGTCACTTCGAACGCACATTTGGTTGGATTTAACCTCATTTGGTGTTGTCAGAGTGTGTTGAAAGCTTCTTCCAAATCTTGAATATGGTTCGAAGTCTGGGTGCTTTTCACCAGCATGTCGTCCACGTACACTTCTATGTTTCATCCGATCTATGCTTTGAAGATTTTGTTGATGAGTTGTTGATAGATGGCTCCGATGTTTTTCAGACCGAAAGGCATTACTTTGTAGTAGTATAAGCCCTTGTCGCTCACGAAAGCCGTGTGTTCCTCATCTTCTGGTGCCATGCAGATTTGATTATATCCATCAAAGGCATCCATGAAGCTCAGTAGTCGATGACCCGATGTCGCGTCTACCAGCTGGTTAATCTTTGGTAGTGGGAAGCTGTCTTTCAGATAGGCTCGATTCAGATCAGTATAGTCAGATCCTCCATTTTTCGTTGGTCTTTTTCACCATGACTACATTGGCGAGCCAGTCTGGATATGTGGCTTCTCTGATGAAGCTCACTGTGAGTAGTTTGTTGACTTCCTGATCGATGGCTTTCTATCTTTTTGGAGCAAATGACCACTTTTTCTGTCTCACTGGCTTGACATTTGGATTGATGTTGAGCCGATGAGTCATTATTTCTGGAGGAATACCGGGCATGTCCATGGCTGACCAAGCAAAGATGTCAGTGTTGGCTTTGAGCAATTTGATTAGTTGTTGCAACTTCGAGTCGAACAATTATGATCCGATTCAGATCATTTGCTCGAGATTTTCTGTTATCGAGATGGAAGTCAACTATTTGGCTGGCTCACCCCTTTCCTGATTCTCCCTTTGGTCTAATTTGTCAGCCGACAGAAAGTTCTCAGATTTATGTTCTGGATGGAGATTGTGAAACAGCATCGGACAAGTTGTTGATCTCCGTGCATTTCTTCGACACCATTTTTGATCGAGAATCGAACCAACAGGTGGTACATCGAGACTATCGCTCTCAATACATTTAGTCTGGGTCTTCCGAGTATGGCATTGTCGATCGAGGGTACTCAGACGACCGTAAAGATTATGAAGATGGTGCTTTGTTGTGGTTCAATCTCAGTGGTTAGGGGGAGGGTGATTTCTCCTTCCACTGTGATTGCATCTCCAGTGAAGCCGACTAACGGTGTCGAGATTTTTCTGAGTTGATCAATCAGCAATTTCATTCGGGAGAAGGTTGAGTAAAACAGAATGTCAGTTGAGCTTTCATGATCAATAAGTATCTTTTTTACATCATAATTCGCTATTATTGCTGAAACAATAACAGCGTCATCATGGGGAGTTTGAATTCCCCGAGCATCTTTCTCCGAGAAGGTTATTACATCATGGAGTCTTGGTTGCTTCATTGACTCCTCATCAAAAGTTTCTCTCCGATCTAACTTTATGGTGATCATGTTGATGACTCCTATGGTCAGTTGGTTATTCATAGCTTCCTCAGTCATTTGGGGTCGTCGATTGGGAGGAGGTTGAGTCAGCGGCTCCCTCTTATATTTTTCGAGGTAGCTACATCGTATCAGGGCTTTTATTTTATCCTTGAGCTGGATGCATTGTTCGATGTCGTGGCCGTGGTCTCGGTGAAATCGGCAATACTTCCTTCGATCACGGCTCCTCGCTTTCATCGACAGAGGGTGTCATAGATATTCTGCCCCTTCGATCTCCATGAGGATCTATGCATGAGGAGCAGAGAGAGGGGTATAGGAATTATACCTGTTATGTGTCGGCCTCGGACTCTATCGTCAGGGTGAGGCTTGCTTATTGGATGGGGGCCTACTTGTTTCGATCGGAGTCCCACTCTTCTTCTACTTTTTCTTCTGACCTTTGTTTTCTGTCTAGCATCGGTCAGAATCTTCTTCATTCGCATGCATGTATTTGTATGCACATTCTAAGAGTTCAGCATATATCCGAGGGAGGGTTTTATCCAGTGAGTACGTGAATCAGGACCCACTCAGACCTCTTTTCATGACCAATATGGCCATATCTTCGTTGAGGTCCCTGACCTCAAGCGTGGCCGCATTGAATCAGACCATGAAATCTCAAAGTATTTTGGTCTCTTCTTGTTTGATCGAAAAGAGACTATCTGAGGTTCGTGGCGGCCTCCAACTGGTGCTGAAATGGGCCACAAAGAAATGTTCCAGCTGTTCGAAGGAGTGAATACTTTCCGATCGAAGCCCAGAGTACCAGGCCTGAGTAGCTTTTCGAAGTATAGTCGGGAAGCCGATGCACAGGAGGACGTCGGTTGCTCCCTGGATTGTTATGAGAGCCTTGTAGCTCTCGAGGCAATTGATTAGGTTAGTGGAACCATCATAGAGCTCCACATGCGGCATCTTGAATCGAGTCAGGATCGGTTCGTCCAGAATAAGTCGGGAGAGAGACTAGATGGTATGAAAATCAAAGTCGTTTGATGATTTTTGACCATTCATTTGGAGCTGGGCAAGTCGGTGGTCGATTTTCTCGAACTTACGTTCATAGTCTTCAAGCCATCGGTGGTGGGAGACTCCAAGGATTGATCCTCTCGATAAATTAGAGGTAGACGATGTTCGCAGTCACTTTTCCTTCCTTACTCGATCTAACTGAGAAGGAGAGAGACATCATGATGATGGGTGGTGCGTCGAGAGTTCCGCAAGTGCCATTGCTCATCCCATTGAGAGAGTCGAGATCGCCGCTCTGGTGGAAGAGACGGAGATCGTCATGGATGATGGCGGCTATGCCTGGAAGGCGCTGAATGCGTCACCGATTGCTCCGTCGGCAGTTGTGGTGGCTGGATTTACTGTTGTTGGAGGCTTTTGACTGTCTCTGTGAGGACGTTCATTTATTGCATGATCGCAGCAATCTGAGCGTCCGTGGTAACCACAGGGCATAGAGAACTGGACTCCACTATCGGAGGTAGGGGAGGGGCCTCTTCCCGACGAGAAGAGTGTCTCATCGAGCCGATCACCGTTGATCGTTGAGCTTTGATTCTCATCATTGCGAGTTTTTTTCTTGCCGCTGTCTTTTCCCTACCTGGTGCGCTAATCTGTTGCTGCCAATCTCCTCGTCGTCTATTTGTCAAGAACGAGCACCTGCAAAATGAAGTCCGCACTGATCGGAGTTGTCTCCGATGGGGACCCTCCGATGCCTAAGTTAGAGAGAGAGATTGGGCAACAGTAGTCTGAGAATGGAGATAAAGCTTAGCGTATAAAAAAAATTGGCTTACCCCTACTGTTGCTTTACCTCTCTTTTTATAAGAAAAAATGGTTGTAACGGTCAGATATGGTCCCGCATTTAGTGGCATAGAATCATTAGGCTGTAATCCCATCATGGGTTGTCAATCCCCAAGGATTACGCCATGATATTCATAGGATAACCATCTGAGATGGTTATATTATACTTGAATAAGCCGACTAACTAAATGTCGGGGGTTGACTATTGGTTAGCAGATTTGAGATACCGACGGTCGTAATCCATTGTCTGTAGAATCCGAACATCGGCTGCTTATCGATACCAAGTCGGTAAAGGAGGTTTGATCAGTTGGTTGAAAGTAGTGTTGGTCTGCTTAGTTGACATATAGTTGGTAGTCGCTTCCAAGATTGTCTATTCATTTGGTGGGTCAGAGTCGGGCATCGGTCGGTATGTGTTGGAGATTGGTCAGTTTATGGAAGTCGGTTGTTTACTCCAACTGATCTAATCAGCGGACCGATAGTTCTCCCCTCCAGATCGCTGTCTCCAAATCTTTTGAGATCAGATGGAAGTGGAGGTGCCGCGGCTGGCGCTCCACCCACCAAAAACGGGCTAGCGATCGCCAGAAAACCACAATCGGCGGACCACCACCCCTTCCCCAGGATCCACCGCAACGGTCGTCAGAGGAGGATCGAAAATCCATCCCTGGGACTGACCACGAGTTAGGGAAAGGTGATGGGATCCATGCCCTTCTCTTTTCCCTCTTTCTTTTCCTTTTTTTTATTTATTTTATTGCAATGGTGGGCTGGTTGCCAGAGTTGGGGGACCGACGTGGCATCTGTGCATGGGTGGCACTGGCTGGCCAGAGGTCCGGCCATCCTCATGAAAAGATCGGTGAGTACATGGAAGCTCGGCCACCCACCGTGTGAGGAGCAGGGCACACGATCAGCTCTGTTCCTCCCTTTTTTTTTTAATGCTTCAATGGACTCGCCGTCGGCCTGTCCCCACAGCAGCCTAAGTTCAATCGAAATCCGATCACCGTGATGGGAGGAGGGCCTCGGCCTTCTTCCTCTTTCTTTAATTTTTGTTTATTTATTCAAACAATATTTCAGCCCTTTTAAAAAATATATAAATAAATATGTCGTAGATCCTTTAAAAAAATCACAAATTCTTTATGGAATTCAAGAATGGATCCAGATCTTGATGACCGTTGGAAGAAGCACGGATCCAGACTCTGATACCACAATATAAGAACTTTATGGGCAATAGAACTTATATAAAAATGAAGCCATTGATGCCGTTGAAAATCTTTTCCATCAACCTATCGAATCAGCCTGTAATAATAGTCTGTAATCACCTACGATCTGCAATTAGAAGAGAATCAAGTCGGATGTGCTCTCGTTGTGGTCGAGAAGCACTTTGGTTTTCTAATCCCAACTCCAAGAAAATCGATGGGGAGGTCCTCATAAACTCTCGGGTGAGTTAGAGACTAAATCTTTTATAACGTGCCTTATCTATCAGAAACAGTATCTGAATCAATCTCAAAGACTGGAAGATGGACGTTATCCATGATGGTTGTGTAGAAATTAACTTTATCATGATAATAACCATCAAGTATATCTTCAATTTATTGAATGTTTATCTTTAGTTAGAGTCTAGATAAATAAAATCAACCAAAATAAATTCTGATGCGTGTTAGTATGAGCCACATTCAGATGGAACTTAATTGGATAAATTTCAACAAGTTCATCTAGTAATTTTCACTATTTTTTACCTCAAAAAAGAAAGTTTTGTATTATTGGTTTTTTTTTTGTGACATGGTTGGGCCTGCAATTATTGTTGTCTGGGTAGAAAATTATGCTCAAAATGTAAAACTTTGGTCTCTTATTTTTGTTATTGTTCAACCATATACTTCATTTAGTCGCTTTCTTGAAAAGATTCTCTGGAGAAAGCATGGCAACACGAGATGTTCAAGAGCTACACTTGTCCACCCAAAACAAAAAAAAAAAAAAAGGAACCCTTCATGTAGTCTCTTTCACTGAAATGTTCTCCTGCAAATATGCCTCACCATTAGTCTATCAGATATTTGCAGTCTACTAGATATTTGTAGTTGTATCGATAATTAGCCTTATATTATTTGTGATATAAATTAAAGGAGAAAGTAGTGTTTGATCATGGAATAAAATTTAGAGTGGTAAAAGAATATCCAAATAAGTGAGGAAGAATACACAGTTCAACAATAGTCATAGATACTATGTATTGCAAGATAGGACGAGAGTCATAGAAAGTTCGGGCTACCACAAGTTTCACCTAATTCTGCTCTATATCATCTGCTGCTACTTATGTCCGCTTGTTGGTTTCCAGGAAATATGGGAGTGGAAGACAACATCAAAATTCTTCAAATTGTTTCATCAGTAGTTATGTATTGGTGGAGTATTTTCAATCCACCTCAATGGTTGTATAGAGTACACAGAAGCCTGGGATAAGTATATTGGTGAATGGGAAGAATGCAACATGAATATGAAAAAAAGGAGCTGTGAAAAATAGAATATATATGGTAAAAAGGAGTGTCATGAATCTGGAAAACAAAAAAGGAAGAAACAAGAACAAAATGGAAAAAGAAAGAAAAGGAATGAGGAAGTAAAGTTGCGGGTGAAAAAAGGTGAAAAAAAGAAAGAATCCTGCAGGAACCAAGGAGAATATTTTACTGACCTTTTATTTCTTTGTTGCAGGGTATATATTATATGGGAAGTGTTCCCCTTGCTCAGGTTTCAATCAATACTTATTATATAATAATTTTTGTATACAACTAGTCTGTGGGTGTTATGAGGTGATTTCATATAAGCATCTACATCTTCACTGTTGCTGTCAATGCAAGGATTTTTCAATACATGGCTATCAGGTTCCTATATCTTTAATTACAACATTCCAGATATCTCTGTGGGCAAGACTATCAGAATTGGATTGTTAATTGGGGAAGGATTTTGGGGGCATGGCCCTTGCACAGCGTTGGTTCTGATTTCATAATTCTTTATTCATCAATTACTACTGTGGGTGCTGCTCCGGGAGTTCATTGTCACAAATGGATGTTTCTGTATGCTCTCCCTTATCTTGCTTCACCTGGAACTGTGATTATGATGGGGGTGATATTTGGTATGGTGTTATGCGGAGTCATCTATTTCTTATTGTGCTGTGGTATGGTGCTGTAGGTCACAGGATCAGCAACTGGTTCGTTGTTGAGGGAAGGGCATCTCTATAATGTCCATCCCTGTTACGATTATCTCTTGACGATGTTATTACAACTATTTGTTCTACAACTTGGGAAATTTATCTGGTGGTATGAAGGAAAAATCCCACAAAAGATGGACTAAAGTCGGATCCCCAGGAAAGGAAGAGCAGGTTCCAGATAGATCCCCAGGAAAGGAAGAACAGGGTCCAGATTAAAACTTCAATAAAATATGGAAATACCTTGATAGCAGCGGAAGAACTTGATCAAGGCTGCAGGAAATTGCTTTGTGAGAGCAACAAGTGTGGCTCCTCTACTTCGCATGCATGCCGAGCAACTTAGAAAAGGGGGATGAAGGCATGGGATTTTCTGCTTCAAAGGAGACCTTTCCTAATTTTTTTCTCTCAAATTCTTTATCTCTGTTTTCAGGGAGGAGGGCGTCGGAATTTATCTGTTCTCAGCATGAGAACAGAAACTTGTTCTCACGCTGAGAACAGAAATCTGTTCTCAGCGACTGAAGAGAAAATCTGTTCGTTGAGAACCGGCCCTTTTTTTTTGTTTGAATTCATAATTCAAATGTCCAAAATTATCCCCTGATTAGAAGATGGTTTTAATTAGAAGTTCAGATCCTAACCAATTTAGGACTCGAATCCAATCCCCTCTAAATTCAGATCAAACACTAATCAGAAGTTCGGGTCCTAACGAAATTAGGACTCGAACCCAATTCCCTCACATTCTTTGGATTATAAATTAATTCAAGTTCATCCCGGAAATTAATTCTGCAGCTAATGCCCAGTGCTTGCTAAACATACTCAGTATTTAATTCCGTATGACCTAAAACTTTAATTCTCAATCAAGTAAGTCTATTTATTTAATCAAGTCACCTACTTCCAAATTGAACATCTAGATCTTTGGTCAAGTCCTTTTCCACATCGCTCGACAATGTACGTAACTCTATAGATTTGAACACTAAGCCAGTAGTATAGGAACTAATTTCTGTACTGATTAATCGAAGTGACCATCTAGCAATGATACTTGATGTCTGAATAGGTCGAATAAATGCAAAATAATATTCAAGAACCTTGGCATATAGTTACTATATAATTCATCTCTTTGATCCTCAATGCTTAGGATGACTTCAGGGTAAACTGTTAAACCCTTAATTAGTCTTCTATATTGTATTTCAATCTTATAAATTTTGTGACTAATCACATGGATTATTCTGATCAAGATTTTACTGAATTGAAACACAGAGAAGTATTATCTCCTATAACCTAGAGCGGTCATTGTTGTGCAAGATCTCGGTACCTATTGTTTGTAGTAAGAAGCAAGAGAGAAGAAATAAATAGGACACAATTAATTTACATGGTTCGGCCCAAGTGCTTACATCCACGAGACATGCAAGGCTTCACTTTCTGAGAAAGAACAAAATATAGACGAGATACAATCTCAACTCTCAACCCTCTCTCTCAACTCAAAAGCACTCACCCATACAATGCTCTCAAAGTACCCAAGAAGGCTCCCTCATAAATCTACAGGTCTAGGGTCCTCGACACCTCTGGATCTTTGTGATGATCTCAGCCGCTACATCATGCCCCAGCCTGTCCCAAGGCAACCCTAGCATTCCAGGACACTTTTGACTGTCTGATGCCCCTAGCGCTCCCTGAGACCCCCTGGTTCTCCATGAGATCTCTGGCTCTTGATCTCCCTGAGATGCCCGTGGCGCTCCCATCCTATCCCTACCTATCACGGCTACTTCACCTGGTCGAACTCAGGATACTTCCAACTATTTTCTTGAGATACCTCCCTCGACTGTTGCACCGCCAAGCCTCTCTCAGTCCTGCACCATCAGGGATGCACTATTGCAGTACTCCAGCACTCCCTGCCTCAGCCTCTGTGCCATCCTGAGATATTTTCGAGCCCCTCTGTCGAGATCTCCCTTGAGATTGCCCGTCTCACTCTCCTACTAAGACCCACCCCTCGAGACCCTATCTCGGTCTGTCGTTGCTTTTGTGGCTCTTTTTGTAGGTCCACTATTGCACAACCAAATAGCCCACGACTTAAAACCCTTTTTCAGAGAGAAGACAAGCACTAGAAATCCCACAGACCATCTGATCACTACCACAATCCTCCTCAGCCGCTTGATTGCACTCGATCAAGCTTCTTGGTGATCAGATCAATATCAAAACCTTCCCTAGCCATTGAATCAGCCCCTAGATCATCCCTCATCCGTCTGATCATGCAAACACCCAGGGAATTGCATGGGAAACCACTTCGATCCATCACAGATCGTGAGAAACCCAAGGGAAATGCCCGTTCAATCCATGCGGGTCCCCATGGTCCACAGTCCATGATGGACTGCAGTACACCGCTCGCTGGGCTCCCACGCATGCTGTCATGTGCGCTCGTGGGCTATGGCTTGCTGTCGGCCCATGCGTGCCTGCTTGGGCCATGCACCAGTGGCTGGCCTATGGGCGCCTGCATTGCCAGGCCTGGCCAGCACCGCCGTCAGTCTCCGTCGGCCCATGGGCCGCTCCGACTTCCTCTGCACGTAACTTCTCCATCTAGACTCCATTAGGATTGTTCTTAGACTCGTTGGATTCCGTTCATCGTCCTGAACCTCATTTTGGACTTATTATGGATCGAATCTCAAGATATCAGATTCTAACAGTCAATTCTATCTTGACTCACATAGAGACTTCACAAATACTAGATAGTGCCCAAAAATCTTCCATCACTGTATTAAAAATATAGATAGTCCAACACTAAAGCACAGTGAATTGCTTGCAAGTCACCGTGATAATCTCAGGTCAGAGGAATACTTACACCCATATCCTTCATTAGTTCCTCTTGACAGGAGAGCCCCCTACAGCTGAGTCATGTTTAGTGATATTGTACTCCTACATTTCAATTACATGCCATACAGTGTCTCCACACTCTTTGGTTACAAGGACAACCAACCCATATGGCACACAACAACCTAAACTTCATAAACGTTATTATCCTATTAATAATATATCATTTGGTCGTGAGCATAATTTAAGAACTAGTCGATAAATTCTCATCACCTTTATCAAGTGTTTATTGTTCTAAGGACTTCATCATTATAATAAGAATGGAAGATGCAAGAAATGATGAATTGCAAATTTTTTATTAATATAAATCAAAGTACAATACATACACAAATGCACAATTGTCTATAGTTAGACAATCAGCTTTAGGACACAATCCCAACAAACTTCCATTTGTACTAAAGTCAATCAGATCTGTATCTAATATCCATCTTTCATTTGAGTTTGTCAAACTTCTTGATCTTGAGAGCTATAGTGGAAGTGAAATTTTCAGATGTAGCGAACCTGAACATTGCTCAACAAAGGAGGAGTTGAGCGGGAAGCACTATTTCCAATGGGCAAATGAAACTTCATTCCCCGAATAAACAACATAAAATAAAGAGAAAAGAAAGATTGGTTTATTCATTCACACCGAAAGAACTTTCATTGAAGGAAAAATAGAGTCTACAAATCAATGTCACCTCTACTAACGATCTCTCAAATAAGATGATAGTGATACAGAATCTGTTTGGTTCTTTGATGGGACTTGGATTTTTTAACTTGAGCTATGACTCCAGTACTATCACAATATAGTAGAACTAGACCATTAATGGAGGGAACCATCTGAAGCTCGTGAATGAACTTTCTTAACCAAACTACTCTTTGGCAGCATCGGATGCCGTAATATATTTCACTTTGCACATAGAGTTAGCAACTATGTGTTGCTTGAAACTTTTTCAGCATATCACCCGATCATATAACGTAAAAATATAATCAGTCATACTTTTGCTGTCATCATGGTCCGACTGAAAACTAAAATCTATATACCCTATAAGTTTTAAGTTAGAGTCTCCATAAATAAGTTATTGATCCTTAGTATTTCTTAAATACCTAAAGATTATTTTTACAACCTTCCAATATTTTTCATCATAATCGGACTGATACCTACTTGTTACCCCTAGCGAGTAAGCCACATCCGGCCTCATACATATCATGGCATATATGATAGATCTCACTGTCGAGGTATATGAAATTTTACTCATATGCTCTCTCTTTTGTGAGGTTGTTGGACAATCCTTCTTAGAGAGAGATATTTCTTGACCTATCGATAGATAGCCCTTTTTGAAATTCATCATGCTGAACTGTTTCAGTATAGTATCAATCTACGTGGATTGGGACAATCCAAGCAATCTTTTAGATCTATCTCTATAGATCTTCATCCCTAGGATGTAGAATGCTTCTCTCAAATCTTTCATAAAAAATTGTGATGACAGCCAGAGCTTCATACTTTGTAATATAGGGGTGTTATTTTCAATTAAAAAAATATCATCCACATACAGTATAAGGAATATGACTATAGAACACTAGCCCATTTATAGACACAAAGCTCTTCTCCATTCTTAACAAAGCCATACATTTTGATTGTTTTATCAGAATGCATGTTCCAACTTCGAGAGGCTTACTTCAATCCATTAATGGATCTTTGTAGCTTACATACTTTAGATTCATCTGTGGATATAAACCTTTTAAGTTGTATTATATACACCTCTTCTTTTAGCTCTCCATTAATGAAGGCCATCATGACATTCATTTTTAGATTTCATAATCAAGATATGTTGCTATCGTAAGCATAATTTGAATGAATTTAAGCATTGTCATAAAAGAAAATATCTCATCATAGTTTATACCATAATATTGATGATATCCCTTAACAATCAAACGACCTTTATAGGTCTCTACTTTTCCGTCCGTGTCCCTTTTTCTTTCAAAAATTCATTTGCACCTTATGTGTTTTATTCCTTCAGATAAATCAATGAGTATCCATACATCATTGATTTTCATAGATTCCATCTTGGATCTCATGGCTTTAAGCCATTCCTCAGAGTCTGTCCTCTATATAGCATCTATATAGGTGATCGGATCCTTGTCATTCTTATCTAGCTCAACAGGATCATCATCCCAGATCAAGAAATTCTAGTATCTGCCTGGCTGATGCGGTACTCTACCGGATCTCCTCAAAGGCATATCACCTCAGCTTTGTTTGATCTTCACCTTGACTTGATTTGATCTTCACCTCGGCTCAATCCTATTCTTTGCCTTGGTTTGGTTCTGCTCTTAATCTCGACCATGATCTTTGCCTCGACTTAATTTGATATTCATCTTGGGTCGGCCTTGATCTTCACCTCGACTCGACCTTGGTTTTGATAGCTTGGTTTTAAGCTTTGCCTCAACTTGATTGCTTAAAGACCTATGGTCCTGTAAGAAGAACAGAAAATGGAATGTTGGAAGAGGATTTGGAGCCTCTTAGCATGAGAGCTTTTGAGTCATGGGAGTCTCTCCCTCTTAAAGCTTGTCCTTTTGGAATATCCTTGATTTTGTTCAGATAGATGGGGAAGCATGGATTCTTCATGCTTTAGGGGGCGAAATTCGGAGGATTTGCATAATCTCCTTTCTTGTTTGGATTCTAATCTGTCACGATCTCCTTTCTTATTTGGATTTAGCCAATAATCAAATTTTGAAATAAGAAAGCACGGATCATTTGGATATTACGATCTCTTTCTTCATTTGGATCCTGTCAAAAATTTAAATTTTAAAATAAAGAAGCATGGATCCATCATGATTCAAAAATCAGAGGATTTTTGTAACCTCTTTTATCTAGATGTTACGATCTTCTTCTTCATTTGGATCCTACTAAGAGTTCAAATTTTAAAATGAGAAAGTATGAATCCATCATGATTCAAAAATTAGAGAATTTCCATAATCTTTTTTATTTAGATGCTGTGATCTTCCTCGTTTGGATCCATATCAAGAGATGGTTGATCTGGATTTGATCGACGTCTAGCCAATCTGATCTTTAAGAACTCGATGGCATTAGAGCGGCGTGATGAAGTTCTTTTGATAGAATGCGCACTTCTTCCTGTAAATGGGCTTAGACTCTTTCTCTAGCACCAATCTATTATTACAGAAATCCATCTTAGATTGGGTTGGCTGGAGTTGGACGGCAGTTATAGGTCGGTGGCGGTAGGATGGTAGTGGCAAAGATCTGTAAGATAAATCTTCGATCGGAGTTGGCTCTACAGAGACCCTCTGATACTCAAGTCAGAACTCTAGAATAAATGGGAATGAGTGAATGCATAGAGTGGAAAGTTTGTCATACTTTGAGGATCCCTGGTGGGCCTATAGGCAGAGGATGAAAAGCGGTAAGAGAGGAAGAGAATCATGTGGTTAGTCTTGACTTATCGAGCAAGATATTCTTATTATCTTCTTCCTTATCTGCTTCATGGTAGGTTGTTACGTAGATTCTGAGATGTTTTCCGACTGACGTAAATCGAATATAATATCTTTTCTAAATATCGGTAGGTCGGATCCAGTTTCATTGTACATCAATTTTATCTGAGAAAAAAATTTTCTATCCATAATAAATATAAAAATAATTTTAAAAAAATATTATTTAATCTACTTTCATCTGTATCATAGCTGTCAGAATCAAAATACATGTACATCCTGACTGAGATGGTGAGTTTGGATCTTATCCTCCGACTCTAAAACTATTGGCTTTTTGCTGGTCCTTGTGAAGGGAACCGCTTAGGAGCTAGTTATGAAATCCGATGAGTGCTTTATGTCCATGCTTGCTCATGATGTGAAAGGCGTCAGATAAGTGCTCGTGAATCACCTCGTTGGGAGTGTTATCGTAATGGACCAAACTTGGGATCTAGTTCGGTCCTTGGTCGATAAGTGCTTGTGAATCAGCTCGTTAGGAGTGTTGCACCAACTCGGATGAAAGGCTGGAGCTAAGTTTTGTAATTGGGGACCTTGAAAGCATTGATGGTGGGCGTAGACGAAGGTCGGTCCGAAACTACCGCCCCCAGTGGCGATGGCCTGCTTCAAGGAGGCCCAGGTCATATACTAATCAAAGCCCAAGTCGGATGCAATGCGCTAGCTCCAACAATATTATAAGGGATTAGCCCATGTTTGCTTGAAACTTGAGCTGAGTTTTCATTATAAACAAACTCTAGGCTCTTCCACATCTGATAAAATTCCATGGTTTCATCTCTTAGTTGAATGCTATGTTATGAAATATCTGAGGTCCATTTGGTTGGGGTGGTCCAGATTTCAGGGTATTTCGGTGATTCCTAAGAATTATTTATCTGAAAAAATAATTATAGAGAAAAGTAATTTTTACTATGTTTTATTGATGAAAAAATTATTTTGAAAAAAAATTACTGTGTTTGGTAGGAGGTAATCTTATATGGAAATATGATAAAATTTATCAATATACCCTCCAACATAAAATATTCTTTTAATACTAAAATAGCATTATCATCTCCATCAGTTTTAATATAATAATTATCATTATATAGCCTTTTGCATAATGCCATCCCCATCTTAATTTTTTTGCAAAAACTTTCAATTGAATAAATTTAGAAAAACATCAAATAAATTTAATTATTACATAATATTTTTATTGGGATTATTTTTATCAAATATGGATTATTACTACTTAAAAATTTACCAAATACCAAATCCTACGATATTTCTTTTATTTTCTCTCTCCAAAAAATAAACATGAAGCTCATTATTTTTTATCTTTTTTTTTTCATACTAAATATGATAATCTGACATGAGATTTATTTTTTTATACCAAATTATTCCTAATCAAATGGGCCCTAAAGAAAAATTCAACGACACCGGTGATGTGATGACCTACAAGCATATTTTGGTGGCACCTACGAGCATATTTTGGTAGCGAATATTATAAGTGATCAATAGAAAAATGTATTTTCTTTCTTTTTAAACCAACCCTCCCCCGCATTAAAGACCTCCGTCCATCCTATATTCCATTGGTAGATGAAACGAGAACAAGACAGGAAACCGCAAAAAAATCAAGGCAGAGGATCTGCGATAGCACAAGATGTTGTGGTGCAAAAATTGCACGGTAGATGATCTGAACTCGCCTCCTAAAAGCACCACATCCGCTGTTCCCTTAGATGTACGGTGATACGTTATGTGCATCATTTGTCTTTACGAATCCTGGGGATCGACACGGTCATAAGTTGCGTTGCTTCACAAAGGGCAACAAAATTATGGATTCATAGCTTCCATGGATCATGTATGGCTGCAGGCATACAAGGAAGCAGTCCAAAATGTCTTCCTTTGATCACCAAGGAGACAGCTAGCAGCAGTTTATCAAAGATCAAGAAGTCGACCAAATCTAAGATTAGATACGAGCTGTGTTGTTTATGAAGCAATAGTACTGCAATAGCAACCGATATAACGTGGTGGCATTTAATGGTTTAGGGCCTGATGTAGGCATTGATGACTTCCATTACACCAAAAAATTTGAAACTATAGGAAGCTGGCCTACCCATTTCAACAAAAACAAAAAAAAAAAGAGGGGTGGGGGGAGAAAGGGTTCTTGCCGATGAGCAGACCTACCTATCAAAAATCCTATCCACATTCCAGAGTTTGGTACCATAGCGTCTAGCCTTCCCGATGGGCTGACCTACGTATCAGAAGACTATCCACATTCCAGAGTTTGGTACCATAGCGTCTAGCGTTGCCGATGAGCTGACCTACGTATCAGAAGAATTCAGTGATAAGCTTGTGGTAGGCGTCTAGATTGACGCAACCAACACCATGGCCCTAAAAACCTACCAAGACTTTGACAAAGTAAATACTAGTGGAGTGGGCCAAGTCTGCTTGCGGGCTTTATAGCTCAGAGCTGGGTTGGAGCCTATCTCAGAAGTCTTTGGAAATGACCTTGCCAAGCCGTGGCGTTTTAATTCTTCTTCAACTTACCTATACAAGTGACCACACATGCACTTGACCATTTGAGTGTCATTCAGATTACAATCCATCTTAGAACAGTAGCTCTAGATCCAGTTCGCCAAAAGTCAGAAAGCATGCTGAAGGTCTTAGATTTTCTTGATCTTTCTTCTGAACATTTTGGAAAAAAATGGTAAGCATAAAACAATCCGACCACTAGATATAAACGGGTTCCCTGGACTCTGGAATTCAGCCGACCACTTGCATTAGAATGCATGAAAGGTTCAAAAGCTTCATTCAGAAAATCTAATATTTTAGTTTAGAGTCTGGCCAAAGATCATAATGAAAGATTCTTCCAATATAATATTTCCGGTTTCTTGTTCTTATTTGGATGTTTCCACACATCACACACATCCTCTTGGGTGACAAAGACCTCCCTCCATGATGTAAAACAATCGATGAAATTAATGTGCTTCACGATTAGTCAATGATAATCACATATAATTAACACGTAATGGATGACTGCCGTAGCGGTTGCAGTCACTAACTAGTAGTTAATTCCGTCAGTAGCTTGGTGGCGAGGAGCATCAATGTAAAAGCTTCATGTGACAACAAGTTCGAGTTTGCATCAAGTGATTGATGAATGATTTGAGTATATGCACCAGTGATACAAGCAACAAGTAAATCCGCCAAAAGTGAGATTGCCCTATCTATTGGAACTATGAAGTCATGGGGCTAATGCCAGCTTACTCTTTGGAAGAAGACTAGAGGAAAAGAAT
>NC_026002.2:77211359-77238859 GCF_000442705.2 Elaeis guineensis | reverse complement strand
GCTCCAAACGAGGTTAGATCCTTGATAGCCTTTATTCTAATCTACGACATCGTCAAGATTTCCCATGACTCACTTTTTAGGTATCATTTTCTCTAAAGAAACACCCATATGATAAGGACTAATGGTACTTTTCTCCATGACTAATGTGTAAAATCATCGTCAGTCTTCCATCTTCGGTACATAATTAGAAGAATAGATACTTCTTTATTTCCTCGAACCAACTTTGGGGTTTTAGGAGTACCACTTAGGGTCAACCTAGGTTAGGGTCGAACTCCAAGGAAGATCTGCTTAAAGAGAACATGGAAGACTATCAGAAATTGGTCAGGGTCTATTCTCCTCAATTCAAGAACCTTTTGGCCAAGCAGGGTCTATACGATGGAGGCATCAGTCAAATCACTCCCCAATATAGGTCATCATTCTTCTTTCCTTTTAGTTACTTTGTTCTCTTCAGCCATAGGCTTCTAACTCTCCTTCTGATTTTATTATCACAAAGATGAAGATAACCTTCAACGACATCGCCGCGGTGCTGCCCACACATGTCAGAGGTCGTAAAAGTTGAGGAAGACCGTCAAGGAGATCTAGAGGATGCGAAAGATGATGAGTCTTGACCTCATGCATGGGCTTTACATTTTTTTGTATTTTCTTTCTTTTTTTTACATGATGTAATCACAAGAAACTCATAAAAAAAATATAGTTCAATGAAGTAGAGTTTTTTCATAAAAGAAATTTTGTTATCACTTTTCTCGATAATGAACCTTACTGATCCAAAGCGAACTGCCATGTACACAATAGAGCATAGGCCGAAGCAACATCAGGAAGAGAGAGAGAGAGACAAAGCAAATCATTAACCAACACAAATAATTTTAGATAAGAATTACGTTGTCGATCTAGTGAGATTTACTGATAGTATGTTCTTAAATTTTCAAAATTTCAAGTCTGAGATATAGGTGTACTATTCAGATCTTCAAATTGATAAGATCATAGTCGAATCACTTTGATAACTCGATAGGATCCTTCCCAGTTTAGGATTAACTTGCCTTGCTCAGTAGGTTTAGACACCTCGGTCTGATGCAGAACAAGGTCGCCACTCTTGAAGGATTTTGGCTTCATTCGAGAGTTGTAGTAGTGAGACACATGTTGCTGATAAGAAGCCATCTTGACCCTCGCTCGATCTCTAACTTCTTCTAGAAGATCGAGTTCAACATGTAGGTGATCAGGGTTCTTATGTTCATCGAAGCCTTCCATTCTATGCAATGGTAGATCAATCTCCAGTGAGATGACTGCTTCCACACCAAAGGCAAGCTTGAAGGGCATTTTACTGATTAGCATTCAGGGCATTGTTCGGTATGCCCATAGGATACTCTAGAATTCATCGATCCAGAGTCCTTTAGTTTGATCCAATCTCCTTTTAAGTCTTTGGAGAATAGTCTGATTGATATCTTTGACTTCTCCATTGGATTGAGGATGCCCAACTGAAGTGAATCAATGTTTGATGTAGAGTTCAAAGCAGAAGTATCTAAACTTTATATTATCGAATTATCGGCTGTTGCCGATGATGATTATCCTTGGAAGACCAAATCAGCATATTATTGACCTCTAGATGAAGTCTCTGACCATCTGTTTGATGATATGTGCCAAAGGCTCTACTTTTATCTACTTCATGAAATAGTCGACCGTCACTATAAAGAACTTTCTTTGACCAAATGCTATCGAGAATGAATCAAGGATGTCTATGCCTTGCATCGCAAAAGGCCAAAGAGGATATATTGGGGTGAGCTGGGATGTTGGTTTCTGTTGAATGCTAGCATTCTTTTGACAACGGTTGTACCTTTTGATAAAATTCTCTACATCCTTATACATTGAAGGCCAGTAGTATCCTTGACGGGAAACCTTGTGTGCCAGTGACCTGCTATCGAGGTGGTTGCCACAGAAACCTTCATGAACTTCTCAAAGCACATAATTAGCCTCGGATGGCCTTAGGCACTCGAGTAAGGGCATTGAAAATAATTTCTTGTACAGCTTGGCATCAAGAAGGACATACCATAAAGCTTGATGCTTAATTCTTTGTGCCTCCTTCATATCATTCAAAATGATACTATTGCTTAGGTATTCGACCAATGGATCGATCCAACTCGGCTCATCATCGATCTAGTTGATGTTTGGGATCTCTTTAATATTAGGGACCTCTAGGTGCTCGACGTAAATTTTTGTCCTAGATCGGTGGAGTTTGAAGTTGCTAAATGGAAGAGAGCATTGGCTTGGACATTTTTTGATCTCGATATCTTTTGGATGTCCATCTTTTTGAAACTCTTGGAGAGATCCTTTATCTTTAGAAGGTATCTAGACATTATAGGATCCTTGACTTCATATTCGCCTTGTACCTAGCTCACAATCAGTTGGGAGTCGGAGAATATCTTGACTTCATCGATGCCGAGCTTTTTAGTTATCCACAGTCTTGTGATGAGTGCTTCATATTCAGCCACATTATTTATGATATTGAAGTTGAATCTCAAAGCATACTCAATGATGACTTCATCTAGATTGGCTACGATCAGACCTGCACTACTTGAGAATTCGAGGCTCCATCCGTATGCAACATCCATCAGTTGTCTTCTATGTCGATCTTCAATCTGCAAATGTCTGAGCTTCACTTCTCTTCAAGGATCATACATTTGATGATAAAATCTATTAGTACTTGTGTCTTTATAGCCAGACGAGGTTGATATTTGATGTTGAACTCTTCATGTTCAATTGCCTGCTTCGCTAGATGATCAGATGTATCCGACCTTCAAAGAATTGCTCTCAGGGATTGGTCGGTGAGTACAACAATTGTATGAGCTTGAAAGTATGGCTGAAGATGCTTGCTAGCAATGATGATCGCATAGGTTATCTTCTCGATCCTCGTATATCTAGTTTCTGTATCCCTTAGAACTTTGCTAGTATAATAGATCAGTTTTTGTACACTAGCTTCATCTCAGTGAGAATTGAACTAATTGCCTGTGAGGTAACTAAAAAAATATATAATGAGTTTCTCACCTTCGACAAGTTTGACAGAAGTGGCACCGACCCTAGATACCTCTTGAGTTCTTCGAAAGTAGATCGGCACTCCTTTAACCACTCGAAGTTCTTTGCCTGCTTTATCATTTTGAAGAATGGAAGACACTTTTCAAGCGACCTAAAGATAAATTGGCTTAGTGCTGTCACTCTTCTGGTTAGGTGTTGAACTTTTCTTTTATTAGTGGGACACTTTATCTCTATAAGTGCTCGGGTCTTCTCTAGATTCGCTTCGATTTCTTACTAAGTGATCAAGAAATCAAAGAACTTCTCAGAGTTCATGTCGAAGGCATACTTGTTCGAATTTAGCTTCATTTGATAGCGTCTGAGTTCGTTGAATGCTTCACTCAGATCGGCAACATGCTGATTAGTTTTAATACTCTTGAGGAGCATGTCATCCACATACACTTCTATATTGCAGTCGATCTATTCCTTGAAGATTTTATTGATGAGGCATTGATAAGTGGCTCTTGCATTCTTCAATTTGAATAGCATCATTTTGTAATAGTATGGTCTTTATTTCATTATGAAGGTTATTTTTCTCATCTTCGAGTGCCATTCAAATTTGGTTGTAGTCAGAGAATGCATCCATGAATATCAAGAGTTTGTGGTCCGATGTGGCATCAACCAATTGATCAATTTTTTATAAGAAAAAGTTATCTTTGGAGAAGCTTTATTCAGGTCAAAATAGTTAATACAGATTCTCCACTTATCGTTAGCTTTTTTCACCATGACCATATTAGCAATCCAATCTAAATAATTTGTTTCTTGGATGAATCTCACCTTGAGAAGTTTATCGACCTCTTTATCAATCACCCTCTATTGCTCCGGGGTCAAGCTTCTTTTTCTTTATCAAACTAGGTGATGATCTTGTCAACATTTAATTTATGAGTAAAGACATCAAGAGAGATATCTAGCATGTCGAACGCTGACCAAACAAAGACATCGACATCTTTTTGAAGAAAGTCTATCAACCACACTTTGAGGTGTTCAGACAGTAGACTTCTGATCTTGATAGTTCAGCCAGGATTATCCCTGAGCATTACTTTGACAAGTCATTCTCCTGACTTGCCTCCTCTTTGATCATCCTCCTTTCTTAGGCCTAGTCCTTCGATTGGCAAAGTTTTCTTGGGCTTGTTTTCTTAGATTGTTGCCATGAAACACCATCTCGCAAGTTGCTGATCACCTCTCATCTCTTCGTGTCCGTTCTTGATCAGCAACTGGATCAGGAGAGGCAATTTGTTGAGATAGCGACTCTTAGGGCATTTAATCTAGGTCGCCCAAGGATGGCATTGAAAGAATAATGCCCTGCAAGTCAATCGCATGGTTGATATGATGGGACTATTCTGTATTATCTTCCTACTCATATGCATGATATTGATTATTTTATATATGAGATATTGTGTTTCATCATTTACTGTATCATATTTTATTTATAATTATGATGAACCCCATAGATTAAGATAATGATTTTATGGCCATGATGAGATAATACCGGTGAAATCTAAAATCTTGATAATCCTAGTCTAAAATATTTTCAATCATAGGTCATCGAGTCGGAGATCGATGATGTCGGTAAGACTAATATATCCTATGTATGCTCGATGAAAAAGGTGATTGATCTTACAATCACTTATGTGATGATACTAATACAAAGATGTAGGTGCTCATTAGAGAATGAGTTTACTAAACTAATCCGTAAGGAGAATATCTGATGGAGCTTTACAATGTATCAATAAATAGTTCTCCAATGAGAGTGGTGTAAGTGATTCTTAGATCTGAAATCACCATGGTACCTTATGTATGTAGATCCATACTTTGGTTCATACCTTAGCATGACTCTTCATGACGTATGTGGGATGTTCTGAATTTGATAAAGTATGCATGGAGGTTGTGAGTGATCAACAAAAATTTGGTCACTTCTTGTAAGATGAGAGAACATCCTATGTGATCTCATGGAATGATGACTCAGAGAGTCTCTGGTCAGAGCAGGGATGAATAGTAGAAAAAATTTTTACTGGTTTCTCAATCGAATCATCATCATCAGATCGAGATACATATGGATAGATATTTAGGCTTGACATGATTTCATGCTTATGATCTGTCTAAGATGTTGTGCGATCGAAGAATTGAATTGCACGGTAACTCATCACGGAAGGATAATTTTGATATTTTCATCAAATTTTATATCTTCTAGGTAGTCATGATATATTGTTAGATATCAGTCTTGACTTATGGACTTGAAAAAATTAAAAGAGTTTAATTCAAAAATTGATTAGAAGATATTTTGATTAATTGATGTATTTGGACTGATCTAATCCAATCGGATTGATTTAGGTCATGAGCTTGAGTCTATTGCTGGCTAGATATGAAACCCAATAGGTCACACACATTAAAAATTTAATTTTGATCTAATATATTTGAATTTATTATAAATCTTATGGGTTAATTAAATTGCTAGCACATGAATTAACCCAAGTTTTAAATTTGATTTAGTTCAAAGGTGTTTGAGCTAACCTAGAATCTATGGCCTTGACCTAATCAGATTAGGTTCAAATCTTTGGTTTCCTAGTTTGGTTAACCACTTCACATGGAAGAGTTCCATGTGAACCTAACTTCCTTCATGCCATTTTAATGAAGCACCCTTAGTTTTGTACGTCCAGAAAGAGGAGTCCTTCTGGAGCACTCCTCTTAATTTTTCTGCTTAAATTTTCATGCCCTACCTTATCTTCCCATTAATTTCACACTGTTTCTTAAAGGGGACATGCTTTGGTTTGTGTGTGCATTGGAATGAAAGAGTCCTTCTACATGAAGACTCTTCCACACCCAACTAACTTCCCATGGAGAATTAATTCTGTATAGAAACTAAAGGGACCACCGCGTGAGGGATAAGGTAGCATCAAGAGTTGGCATCCCTTTGGGTTGTATGAGGTGCCTCTTGATTCTTTATATAAGACATGCTCCATATGGGATATGGCGTGCAATCTTTGGTGGTTTTAGGCATGACCTCTCGTAAGAAAAGAAGGAAAAATCAAAAAAGGGAGGTGCTACAATGGTTGTGGCATGCATATCCTAAGGGATATTGGCATGGGTTCTTGTTAGGAAATAAAGAAAAAAATTAGAAAAAGACAGGAAGAAAAAGAGAAAAAAAAATAGAAAGAGGAGATGAGAGAAAAAGGAAAGGCAAGAGTTGCTTATCCTAAGGTTTAGATTATCCAAGAGTTGGATATCTAAATCAGATCAAGGGTGTGAGATTTTTTGAGAAAAGGCTTTAGGCGTGGCCCTAGTGGAGGTTCAAAGGCAATTAGGTAGTGCTGCAATCCTTTCTTGAGAAAGATATTTGGCAGTAGACTTATGAAGAAGGCTGCAGCACCACATCATATTAAGAAGAACTCTGATCAATTCTATGTGGATCATCATTGGAGGGCACGCGCTTGAGTACCTCAAGAATACTAGATATCAGGCTATTCAGATCTATATGTTTGGTATATTACTTTTAATCTCATATTTAATATATATGCTTATTTTATTTAATTGTATTCATCAAGGTGTTCCTAGAATTTGTATTTCGGTCAGTATATTTTAAGTGTTAAAACTTATTTTCAATTATTCTACACATGTAAAAATTTTTGAAAACTATTTTTTGCTGCACGATCAAATCCCAACAGTGGTATTAAAGTCATTTTTAATTGATTCAATTAAACAATATGTTATTGTTGTGATATGAATTAGATCCAATTTATGTTATGTCAAAATATGATTTTCACTTGGTGTTTAATTACTATTTTGGTGCATCTTTGGAGAAGAATAAATGTTATCTTGTCCATGATCAAAACTTGATATGAAATTCCATGGCCTTAATACTTGTGTGACAAGTTTAAGTTTAGATCCTACGATTTGATTTTTTCATGAAATTGTAAGTCTTGTGCATGTGATATGCAGATTCTTGGAATGCTACATGTGATGTACATTGCATAAACATAGGGAGGTTGTATATGATGCACTCACCTTAGACCCAGGGCCGGTCACCACACACTGGGCATTGGTCATGGTGGGGTCTCCCATCATAGTTCTTGTCCTAAGCATGTGGATGGCTGAAAAAATTGATCTTCGTAAAAAGATGGTTCAAACTAAAATTAGAATTTTGATTGATGGATTTGATATTGACTACAATTTGTTGATCTAATTTGATTAGGATTTATGATTGTTGATCAAATCAGATCTGTAGTTCTAATTAGATTAGAAGTTGTATTTAGTTAAAGTTGACCTAATTGTCACTGACCTAATTTGATTAGGACTTGAGTATTAATTGATCCAATCTTAGCAAACCTAATTTGATTAGAGTTTGTGAAGGAATTGGTTAACTTAACTTAAGAAGATGATATATGGTTGACTCAAAATTAAAGTTGGGTCAAGAGTTGAATCTGAATCAAAAACTCTAGATGGATCCCACACCCATGAATATAAACATCTTAAGTGGCATGATCATGAATGATATCACAATTAGAATAACATGGATAGTTTGTTATCATGCTTTATATAGTTGTTATAAAATGCATGATGAATTATTATGGACTTGTTACACCCATGTGATGGATGTATATATGAATGTTTCTCTATTGGCTGATTATATAAATGTATCTACAATAGTTGCAATAGGGGCTGGTGCCCTTGATGCATTATATTTTTAGCTATACCTTTCTATTCCTTCCTTTATATGTTCCCAACTACTAATTGAGATTTTTATATATTGATGTAAAATTAAAGATAAAAAATTTTATTTGAAAGTAGATAGAAATTATTTTTTTTCTATTTTTGAATTAAGAAAGAAAATAAAGAAGCCTTCATAAAGATAAAGATTGGACTACCAAGCGATTAAAGAGCAAAGGTGCATGTAGATCGACTATGAGATGGTTTAGTATATAATGCACCTAGAGTTAGACCCATAATCCATCCAATGGCTTGGATAGATCACACTAGTAAAATCCATAACAATCTGATTTCTTTTATATGCTTTTATATGCTGGTACTTAAAATTAAATATAAATTACATTTGATGGATTTATATGTTATGGATGTGTTTGGAACTTAAGTCTCTCATTTAAATTATATTAAGTCATAATGGTAAAGTGGTAAAAATACTACCTATGCCTTCTTTTATGCCAAGCCAATATTATGTCAAAAATCATAGTAGGTTTGTTGTACAACCATAAGACCTGTTGTGAGGACTGATGTGATACTATCTCGGTGTATAATGATGCTAATGGTATTTAGTTTATACTAAGTCAACAAAGTATGTCAAAAATTATAGTGAGTTTGTTGTGCAACCACAAAGGTTACTATAGGACTTAATGTGATGTTGACTTAGTGATGCTTATAGCATGTTTTGGATATGTTGCTTTGTTGTGCAACCACAGGAATAGCATTATTCAAATATGACTGTATAAAAATGAAGGATAAAACTTAACTAAAATACTGTAGTTTATTATGCAACCATAAGGCTACAAGTATTTTAGAGACAAAAGTTATGTTGGGAGTTGCATGAGATGCAATTGGAAAGAGTTCCTACCTATAAACTTCTCAAAAATTTATTGTGCAACTACAAGGCTTTTGAAGAAGAATTGGGATATCAACCGCACTAAGAAATCTGATTATAAGGTTTTTCATTTTCATACTAGAGGGCTATAGAATTCGTCAAATTAGTGGGAGACATAATTAGATAAAAATTTTATTTAAATTGTGTATGTCATCATGAGTAGTCTCTTTATGTTTTTATTCTTATATATATACATCTGCATCTTCACTACCACTGTATGGTATATTTGATGCCTTTTGAAATTGACCAAACCTCATAGACTGGTTGAGAAATTTGAGAATTATTCTCATTTAGGAGATAGTTTTCTATTCTTCTGATCCTGGTTCGATCAAGAATGATGCTATAAAGAAGAAAAAATCACATATGAGATATGACAGGGTGACGGTATGACTGTCAAATGTATCTTGATTAACTTAATCATGCGATTAAATCAATTTGGTTCTTATCATGAATGATGAGTTAAATTAGGATATGATCCTGCAAACACTCCATGATTCTTTCTATTTATAGATAGCATGTTCCAGGAGAAGAAGGCGAAGAGTGTCTCTGCCATAAGTACCTATTTTCATTGCAGCAATGATGGGTAATGGAAAGGAAATTGCAAAAATTATCTTGCAAGTGTGAAGCAGTAACACAATGCAATAGTTGAATCTGTTAATAGTTTGTATATGATACAAACTAATTTATCATTGAGTGCTTCAGCTTTAGATTCTTGAGTATGAGATACCTCATGTAGGTCCCACTTATGCAAACTATTGCAGGGACTGTAAAGCTGAAGAGAAATGACTTCATGACATTTAGCACTAGTGGATAGTCCGTTTAGGCTGAAGCTGAAGGAACCTACTTGTATGTGTTACCTTATAGTAAGATTTAAAAATTAGTAGACTGTTATTATATGCCTAAATTTATCAAAAATATTATTTTAATTCTTTTGTTATGGTAACATAGTTTTGAAATTAATATAAAGGACAAAGGTTACTCTACTTCTGATAAATTTTATGGCTACCAATTTTATAATAATGTTCTCATATTTCAATCACTCAATGATATTATTTTTCATGTTGATGAGAACAAGGGAAAAATAAAATATGAATGTTATATATTTCTGGCATTGCCAACTTGGCTATTTTAGTGAGTCAAAGATAAACAAGCAATACGAAGAAAATTTTTTTGATCTGTATGATTTAAAATTATATAGAACTTATAAATCTTGTCTCATGGGTAAGAAGACCAAAATCTCATTTACTGGATATGAGAAAAGGCAAGCGAGTTGTTGGACCTTGTCCATATAGATGTTCGAAGACTAATAACAACCCAAGTCAGAAATGGATACTCCATATGAGAATGGTATGGTCTATTATATGTTCACAGACCTTTCAATCTCTTTCTAGGGATATACCCTAAAAAATTACTATATATATTTTGAATAAGGTACCATCAAGATCTGTTACTAGCACTCCATATGAAATATGAAAAAGTAAAGAGATTGGTTGTCCAGCTTATGTGAAAAAGTTGATGTACATAAATTTTTGTACTAGATCAGATAAATATTAATTTGTAGATCATCCTAAGAGTAGTATGTGATACTACTTCTACCATCCTACTGAATAAAAGTGTTTGTTAATAGGTATGTCATTTTTTGAAAAAAAAGTTTATCCAAGAAGGGGGTAGTGGAAGGATAATTAAACTTAAAAAGTTCAAGATCTCGAACTATCCCATAATAATCTATAGAGAGTTCACAAATTGATCCTCGACTAGATGTGCCCACTGATGAGATGCAATCACGATGCAGACCACCTCTCCGAAGGTTATTTAGAGTGTGTAATATACCACTCAGATATGGATTTATCATTGAGAATGACAATATGCAATACATCATTAAGAATGATATTTCTTGATCTATTTGAAAATAGTTATGAGTAGAGACTCTGACAGTTGGCTTGAAGCCATGCAATTTGAAATGGACTCCCTATATTTCAATTAAGTACGGACTTTGGTTGAAGCACTCATGGGTGTGAACCAATAGGTTGCTAATAAGAATGTCCATTCGAATTTTGCTTGCTATAGCTGTATCCAGCTAAAGAGTTTGTCTCTAGTGAGAAGATAAATCTATTTATGGATTAAAGCAAGCATCAAAGAGTCGGTACATCCAATTTGATGAGATAGTCAAATTGTTTGATTTTATCAAAATATGGATGAACCATGTGTGTGTAAGAAGACAAGAAGGAGTCTCATTGACTTCTTGATTCTGTATGTAGATGACATACTATATATTGGGATTGATATCCCGACATTGCAATCGGTCAAGATCTTGCTATCATAAATTTTTTTTTTGAAAAACTTAGGTGTCTATAAAGATAGATCTAAGTGGATGCTACACTTATCCCAATCTAAGTACATTAATTTTGTGTTGAAGATGTTCAACATAAATGGGCATAAAAGAGTTTACTTACCCATATTTTTAATGTACCAAGCCTAATGTATACCTTGGGCATAACCATTAGATTTTAAGCAGATCCAAGAAAGGATCATTGAAAAACTATGAAAAGTATTCTCAAGTACTTGAAAAGTACTAAAGAGGTAGTGAATTGGAAGGGTTCCAAACAATAAACTGTAGTTGATTCAGTTAATTACTGCTAGTGAAGATTGCTAAAGAAAATTGTTTGATGAAAGAGTTCATCACTAAGTTGGATGTGGTCTTATTAGAAGCCCACGCACATCCTAAGACACATTTACCTCATCATGATGTGATCATAGAGTGAGTTGATATAAAAAACTACATAATGGACCAGTTTAACTCTTGACACAGTAGCAGTGTGCTCGCCACCTTGATTACATGAAAATCATGTACAGGAATGATTGTCTTTAGTACAAGTGAAAAATTGAAAGAATAGTATCCTATAAGCCAATCGTATGGTTGATGCGATGGGACTATTTTATATTATCTTTCTGCTCATGTGCATGATATTATTTATTTTATATATGAGACATTGCATTTCATCTTTTACTGTATCATATTTTATTTAAGATTATGATAAATCTCATAGATTAGGGTAATGATTTTAGAGCTATGATGAGATCATGTCAGTGAGACCTAAAATATTGATAGCTCCAGTCTAAATTATTTTCAGTCATAGGATCATCGAGTTGGAGATCAATGATGTCGGTAAGACTAGTACATTCTATGTATGCTCAATGGAGAGGATGATTGATCTCACAATCACTTGTGTGGTGACACTAATATAAGGTTGTATGTGCTCATTAGAGAATGAGTTCATTGAACCAATCCATAGAAAGAACATCTGATGGAACCTTATAGCATGTCAACAGATGGTTCTCCAGTGGGACTGGTGTAAGTGATCTTTAGACCTGAGATCATCATGTACCTTATATATGTGGATCTATACTTTGGTTCATACCCTAGCATGACTCTTCAAGACATATGTGGGATATTCTGGATTTGATAAAGTATGCATGAAAGTTGTGAGTGGCCAACAAGAATCAATCACTTCTTGTAAGAGGAGAGAATATCCTATGTGATCTTATAGGATGATGACTCAGGGCGTCTCTGATCAAAGCAGGGATGAACAGTAAAAAAAATTTCTATTGATTCATCAATCAAGTTATCATCATCAGATCGAGATACATATGGATAGGTATTTGGACTTAACATGATTCTATGTCCATGGCCTATTTGAGATGTTGTATGATCGAAGAATTGAATTACACGATAACTCACCATGAGAAGATAATTTTAGTATTTTCATTAAATTTTATATCTTCTAGGTAGTCATAACTCATTGTTAAATGTCAATCTTAACTTATAGACTCACAAAAATTAAAAGAGTTTAATTTAGAAATTGATTAGAAGGTGTTCTAATTAATTGATGTATTTGGGCTGATCTAATCTAATCAGATTGGTTTAAATCATGAGCCTGAGTCCACTACTAGTTAGATATGGAACCCAATGGATCACACATATTAGAGATTTGATCTTGGTCTCATCTATTTAGATTTATTATAAATTTTATAGGTTAATTAAATTGCTCGCACATGAATTAACCTAAGTTTTCAATTTGATTTAGTTCAAAGATGTTTGAGCTAACCTAGAACCTATGGCCTTGACCTAATTAGATTAGGTTCAAATCTTTCATTTTCTAGTTTGGTAACCACTTCACATGGAAGAGTTCCATGTGAACCTAACTTCCTCCATGCCACCTCACCTGATCTCCATGCCATTTTAATGAAGCGCCCTTAGTTTTGTGCGTCCAAAAGGAGAAGACCTTCTGGAGCACTCCTCTTAATTTTCCTGCTTGAATTCCCATGCCCTGCCTTATCTTCTCATTAATTCCATGCTGTTTCTTAAAGGAGATGCGCTTAGGTTTGTGTGTGCATTGGAATGAAAGAGTCATTCTGCATGAAGACTCTTCGATGTCCAACTAACTTCCCACGGAGAATTAATTCTCCGTAGAAACCAAAAAGACCACCACATGAGCGATAAGGTAGCGCCAAGAGTTGGCATCCCTTGGGGTTGTATGAGGTGCCCCTTGATTCCTTATATAAGACACGCTCCATATGAGATATGGCGTGCAATCTTTAATGGTTTTAGGTAAGACCTCTTGTAAGAAAAGAAGAAAAAATCAGAAAAGGGAGGCGCTACAATGGTTGTGGTGTGCATATCCTAAGGGATATTGGAATGGGTTCTTGTCAGGAAAGAAAGGAAAAAAATCAAAAAAAAGAAAGGAAGAAAAAGACAAGAAAAAGATAAGAAAAGAAATATAGAAAGCGGAGACAAGAGAGAAAAAGAAAAGACAAGAGTTGCTTATCCTAAGGTTTAGATTATCTAAGAGTTGGATATCTAAATCAAATCAAAGGTATGAGATTTTTTGAGAAAAGACTTCAGGCATGGCCCCAGTGGAGGTTTAAAGGCAATTAGGCAGTGGTGCAATCCGTTCTTGCGAAGGATATTTGGCGGTAGACTTGTGAAGAAGGCTGCAGCACCACATCATATTAGGAAGGATCCAGATCAATCTTGTGTGGATCACCGTTGGAGGGTATGCACTTGAGTGCCTCGAGGATACCAAATACTGGGCTATTCGGAACTATATGTTTGGTATATTACTTTTAATCTCATATTTAATATGCATGCTTATTTTGTTTGATTGTATTCATTAAGGTGTTCTTAGGGTTTGTGTTTTAGTCAGCATATTTTAAGTGTTAAAACTTGTTGTCAATTATTTTATGCATACAAAAATTTTTGAAAACCATTTTTCACTATGCGATCGGATCCCAACATGCATTATATGCTGAAGATATTCGGACCATGGAGAAGTTGAGCAGCATGATTGATTGTCGAGGAGATTTGCTTATGGTTACGAGTAGTTTTACCACACCTTCTATGGGTACAGTGTTGCCAAAAAATCCGACCAGTGGTCACTACAAGAAAATTGATCATTAGCGATGGTCAATTGCCATCGCTAATAATGGAAATACCATTGCTAATGTTATTAGCGACACATAGCCATCGCTAAAAAGTAGTCGAACGAAAGCTCGATGCTAAAGCTACATATTAGCAATGGCACTTCTGCCATCGCTAATAACAAGTAGTATTGACAGTAATTAACGATGACTTTTCATCATTTATAATATTTTTCAACGTTAAAATTAAAAAATTTAAAAAAATATTAGTGATGGCTTCTCTATTTCTAATAAGCCATTGCTAATAATTATATTTTTTAAAAAATATTTTTAATAATTATATTTATTAAAATCTATTATAATTTAATTAATAAGTAATTATATTTATTAAAATCTATTATAATTAAACTAACAAACAATATATATTTATGGATATTATAATAATTAACAATCAACTATCACCATCATAAATAAAAAATTAATATTATATATTATATTAAAATTAAATTGTTAAATAATACTACTCAAATATTAAATACATTACATCAAAACTAAAAAAAAATCAATGGAGATCCTCCTCCTCCTCTTGCTGCTCTTGCTCCTACTTTTATACGTCCTTTACAGTAGTAGATGAATGAGAGTCGGATGTCCTAACATTCTGTAATGAAAAAAATAAAATATTATTAATAATCTTAGAACTAAATTAATTAAAACTGTAAAAGTATTGTAATTGATGCGCTTCAAGCCTAAACTTTTACAGAGAGATATATTTTAATATACTACTTCGATTCTCGAACGGATTGTTCTTACACATTTTATTCGATGATACAGAACTATAGACACTCCCAGTCAGTACTCTATCGGATAGTTAAGTTGAATTTTGACACTCTAGATACTCTCTCTCTCCCACCTGAAGTCTAAATCGATATGGAGGGATATATTTCGATATACTCCTTCAATTATTGAACAGTTTATTTTTATATCTTTCATTCAATGATACAAAGTTATAGACACTCCTGACTTATCTATCGGATGGTTAGATTAAATTTTGATATATCTTAGGTACCCCTCCCTCTCGCCTCAAGCCTAAACCAATACGAAGGGGTATATTTTGATATACTCCTTTGATTCTTAAACGGATTATTCCTACACGTCCCATTCGATAATACCTTAAGAAATGTCAATAGCTGAAGGATGAGATCGAGGATTTGATCCATCGGGGGTACCTTAAGAAGTATGTTCGAAATAAAGAAAAAGGCCTAACAGAGCAAGCATATTGGGTGAACACTGATGTGAATGACAATCTCGACAACAAACCAACTATTAGCATCATTAACATGATCTCAGGATTGGTTGGCGACAGGCGGTAGGAGAAGAAGAGGGAGCTGAAGGATTCACTCTGAAAAGATGGTGAATCAGGAAAGCAAATCTCTCATCCTCCAATGATGTTGTTTTATTTTCAAATGATGATGTAACCGGAGTTCAAACTCTTCATAGTGACACTGTTGTTGTTTTAATGATAATAATAAATTATGATATAAAAAAAATTTTGATTGATAATAGAAGTTCCACTAATATCTTATTTTATGATGCACTTTAAAAAATAAAATTATCCAAAGAATGACTCAAGTGAATCAATACATCGGTGTGAAAATAATCCGTTCGAGAATCGAAGGAGTATATTGAAATATATTCCTTCATATCGGTTTAGACTTGAGGCAGGAGGGAGGAGTACTTAAGATATCAAAATTCAATCTAACCATCTGATAGATGGGTTAGAGGTGTCTATAGCTTCGTATCATCGAATGGAATGAATAGGAAATAATCCATTCAAGAATTGAAGGAGTATATCGAAATATGTCCCTTCGTATTGGTTTAGGCTTCAAGTGGAAGGGAGGGTGTATCCAAAGGATCAAAATTTAACTTAACTATCTGAAGGATTACTGACTGGAGGTGTCTATAGCTCCGTATCATCAAATAAAATATATAAAAATAATTCATTCGAGAATTAGAGTAGTATAACAAAATATATTTTCCTATAAAGATTTAAGCTTGAGATGCATTAATTACAATAGTTTTATAATTTTATTTAATTTAGTTTTAAAATTATTAATAATATTTTATTTTTTTTATTGCAGGATGCTGGGACATCCGTCTCTCATCCATCTACTGTTGTAGAGGATGTACAGGAACAAGAGCGAGAGGAGGAGGAGGAGGATCTTCATTGATTTTTTTTTAATTTTAATATCATGTATTTGATATTTGAGCAATGTTATTTGTATAATTTAATTTTGATATAATATATAATATTAATTTTTAATTTATGATGATGATAGTTAATTGTTAGTTGTTATAATGTCTGTAAATATATGTTGCTTGTTAATTTAATTATAATAAATTTTAGTAAATATAATTATTTACTAATTTAATTATAATAGATTTTAATAAATATAATTATTAAAAATATTTTTAAAAAAATATATAATTATTAACGATGATTGTAGAGATGATAGTACCATCGCTAACGAATAGTATCGACGGCTTATTAGAGACAAAGAAACTGTTGCTAATATTTTTAAAATTTTTTAATTTAAATTTTGAAAAATATTATAAGAAAGTCATCACTAATTGCGATCGCTACTGCTTATTATTAGCGATGGCAGAAGTACCATTGCTAATATGTAGCTTTAGCATCAAATTTTTTTTCGATCGCTTTTTAGTGACAGCTGTCCGTTGCTAATAATATTAGCGATGACAATTTCATTATTAGTGACAGTAATTGGCCATCGTTAATAATCAATTTTTTTATACTGGTCGCAGTACTTCTTTCTATCTCTCTGGCTCAGTTTCTCCCTTATTTTTTTCTAGCTAGTGTATGTAGTCTCGGCCTTTGATCTCCATCAAGATCTGGGCATGTGGGGTAGAGAAAGGAGTATAGTCATGGAAACGGCATTGGGGACTCCTCATCCTCTGCTACTTCTAAGGGTGGTTGTTTCTTTCCTCTTTTCGAGCTCCACAGTCCTCTTTGTAGACTCTGAGATCTTCTTCGTGATTTTTTTTCTTCTCATCGTTCTTCTTAATTTCCTTCTTATAGATGAAGAACTTCGCTCTCCTTGGCTTGGGCATGCTTTCATGCTCGGATGAGGAGATTAGTGTAGTCCCCCAAGAAGTTTTTGTTGAGGGAGAAGATAAGGCATGCATACCTGAGTCCTCATTTCATCTCCGACATGACGACGAACTCATTGAAGTCGTGGACTTCAAGCATGGTGGCATTAAAATGCACCATATAGTACCTTATCAACTCCCCTTCTCTCTACTCAATAGAGAAGAGACTATCATTGTTCTTCGATTGTAGTCTTTGGCTGTCAAAGTACATCATGCATTATATTTCCAACTGTTCGAATGAGTGGATTGATCCTGATAGGAGGTTGGAGCACCAGACTCTCATGCTCTTCTTGAGAATCATTGGGAAGGTGAGGCAAAGAAGGGCGTCAGATGCACTCTACAGCATCATGAGGGATTTGTAACCCTCCAGATGGTCAAGCAGATCTATCGAGCCATCGTATGGCTCAACCTACGGTATTTTGAATCGATGCAGAATTGGTTCGCTCAGAAACTCTCGAGAGAATGGTAACTGGGTGCTGAAGCTATCATTCTGTTGATGACCATCCATCTGGAACCCGACAATCCTTCGTTCTAGCTCCCAAACCTTCTCCTCGAGGTTATCCTCACGTCAGGAGTAGTATCAGCATGGGGAGAGGCATGAGATGGAGTCCTCCTTGGAGAGCTCCAATGATCGATCACGTCAATCATCTCTTCTGAAACTTTGAGGTTAGTTAGTGCAAAGAGAGAATCAACCATTCATGAGGTACACCTAACATGATTTTGACTGGCGTTGGGGTGAGCGGTGTGGAGCCAGCTCGGCTGATCACGACTGTCAGTGTGAAGCTTGAGCATCATTCAAGCATCATTGCCCTCGTTTAGACCCTTCTGCATGGGTCCAGTGGGTTCATTAAGATGGGGCTGCTAGGGGAGCTTGTGTCCTTGCTACCTCGTCCTATTGTAATTGCTGTACAGCATTCACGAGCATCTGGACTTGCTTTACCAGTGTGGCAATCAGGTCTAGATAGATGGTAGTAAACTGTTGGAGAGGTTATTCCCTGACGCTCCGTCAGTTGGGATTACTGTGCAATAATGACTGTCGGCATGATGCAGTGAGGTAGTTCTACGATCAGGTTCTCACTATCCTCCAAAAATGGGGTGAGTGTCCTTTCTCAAGTGCCAATCTGTTGTTGCCCCTCTCCAATAAAGTAATAAGGTGGCGGGATGATGGAGATCGTCTGTCAGGCTAGAGTAGATGAGAGACCGCTCCGAGCTGCAATAACCTACAAGAAAGTCCATACATACTGGAGAAGAAGTAAGGGTTCTCCGATGGGGGACCCTCCGACGATTAAGTTAGAGAGTGTTGCAGAAAGAGAACAATAAAGAAAGATGGTGAGAAAAAGAGTAGACTTTTTTCCTCCTTTCCCCATATCCTTTTCTTTTTATAAAAAAGTTTGTTAGTTAATGCGTATCGAAACTGGAGTGGTAGCTGTCAGAGACAAAGTAGTTGATGTCAGTAGGTTATTACAAGGTCTGTCACCCACGTTTGGAGAAGTAGTGGACTGTCATAACAGAATGCTAACTCAATAGATTCCATGCACCAAGAAGAGCCCTACGGCATCCAAATTGGAGGATAGCTCATAGAGGACTGGGTGGAAATGATATGGGATCGGTAGATATCCGACAATGTAGACCTCGTCGAGTTGCCGATCTCCTGGATTTGATCAGCTAGATATTGATGACTGTGATGCTGTTCGAATCACATATCTTAGGTCACCAGGTTACGATGCCAATTGTCCATCATATCTTTGGAAATTGGGCACGTCATTAGATGGACAAAATATGCCCAACATTATATATATATATATGTACGTACGTACGTACGTATACATGTATGTATTAGTCTAGACATGACTGCTCTTATTTGCTGCCGTGACAAAGTAGGGTGCTCCCTAAGGTCTTCACCTTTTATTCCATATATATAATATACATTTCATGAAATCATTTTCAACATATATATATATATATATATATATATATATATATATATATATATATATATATATATATATATATATATATATATATATATATATATAATACATTTCATGGCAGCAAATGAAAGCAGTCATGTCCAGGCTAAAATAACGTAAAATGCATGCGTAATAAATTAAAAACATCAAGAATTTTATATATATATATATATATATATATATATATATATATATAATACATTTCATGGCAGCAAATGAAAGCAGTCATGTCCAGGCTAAAATAACGTAAAATGCATGCGTAATAAATTAAAAACATCAAGAATTACTCCCTAATTAAGAGTAATCTGTCTGTATTTGGCCAAAAACATATGGAAGGATACCAGCTCAATGGCTTACTGATCTAGTTTTATTTGTAGATAAACTCAAGACTCGCTCAAACAAATTTTCTTTTCTTTTCTTTTCTTTTTTGCTGAAGGAAACAGGAGGTAGCAGGATGCTACGCTCTTTTTATTGCTGAAATTAATGAATATGAAAATGCAGTTGCAAAGTGGAGCCTTTGCCAAAAGAATTTCAGATTAGGTAAACTCGGGCATTAGGGAAGCATTGGAAATTGAAATAAAAGAATTGACTATAAAAATAAAGATATTTGCACCGCTGCAGGGGAACCTTGCAATAAGACAGCAAACTATGACTTTCTGATATTAGTAGAATGGTAATACAACATCAATGATGTTGCTAAATATCTGAGAAGCATCATCCATTAATTTTATTTTTATATTTTACAATGGATTTTTTGATAAGTGCAAAGACCACTAAATTGCCTTATATACATTATGATCAAAAACCACTTATTCAGAATGAGAGTTCGTAAATCTTGTGGTAAAGGCTGTCCTTCAGAAAAAAATCGGTGGCTTTCCTAGTAAAGGGAAAATTAGTATTGGAGCCTAAAAAGGCACTAATGAATAAGATCATGCATGTGAGCACGAACATCATTGGAAGAATACTTGAAGTTATGATATGCATTGTACTGTGTTCTCAAGAGAAAAAATTGGAGAAAGGGACTAAAAGAGGGAGAACCACCTGCATCATATTTATTTGGGCCCGAATATCTTGGCAGTGCATTGTTGAAGACTCGAACATAGAACAAACGTTTCTCGGGACAAATAGAAGGTTGGAAACGGATAGAAATGAGATGCAAATTTATGAAACAAACTTATCAATTATTCATGGAACTTCTCAAATGATGGGATATATGTGAAGCTACTTATTTCATGCTCCAAACCCATCCTCCGGGCTGACCACATGACATAGTTACACATTTTTTAGGATAAGACCTCAAGAGAATATACAAGGCCAGCTGGAATAATTTTGACATTGTAAGTTATCATTTTCAAGATAACATGCTTACTCAATGCAAGGCCCTAGGACCTTATATAAGTTATGTGAGGATTTGCATGAATGTGTGTTTAGTCCTATATTGATTATGCATCGGATAGATCTTGGGTACTTGTATATATCAAGGGACTCAAATAATATCTTTCAACTAGTCTTTAAGGTAAGATCCTAGATTGTTACAAATGGTATCAATACAAACCTATAGTCCATATAAATTAGAAGACACTGCAGTATAGGATCTAGATTGGATTTGTGATACTTATGGTTGAATTTGAATGAATTTAAATCTCTAGATTGGCATGAATGTCAGGATTTAAATAAAAGGAGTATGTGAAGATCCGTATGAACATGTATTTAGTTCCATATTGACTATACACTAAGTAAATATTTGATAATTGTACAAGACTAAGGAACTCATCAAATAATACCTTTTGATTGGTCTTTTTGAATCAGGTCTTGGGTTACTACAACTCATGCTCCAGATATTGATTTATTCCTAAGCTAGAAAGATGAATTAAGATGAATAATTCTCTTCAAATAGCTAGTATTATTTAATAAATCCATGCCTTAAAGGTCTATATTTTGTACATATATTTTTCTTTTTTTTTAAAATTATACATTAAATGTTGACAGATTGAAAGTAGATTGTTGAAGCCCAACAGAAGATCGATTTGCAAGCAGACGACACCCGAATCATGTCCTACATTGCAAGACCAAGTGGAAGTGCTGTTCAATCATTAACCAGACCTTTTTGGATTTAGTCTCAAGCCAAACTATGACAAATGAAGAAGGCGTTCGAAGGACAATCCACAGCCATGGCATCAACGCTTTTTCTATCCAAAGCATGTTGCACACCAAGACAGATACAGTCGCACACTCAGACCCACATGACAGAAAATTGACATGTCGCCTAATTGAAATTAAAATATTCCAAATGACAGCAACTTTAATAACCAATAATCCTAAAATTAGTACTACTGGAAGAAAGGATATGGAAACAACCAAATTATTACAAGATCAGCTCTGAACACTTATGCTGTGAACTGTACAATATTTCAGTCCAACTAGCTTAAAATGAACGCCAGAAAATTCCAACGGACGCTTGAGAACCTCAAAATCCTATTTTATTGCTCTCTCTCTCTCTCTCTACACCCACCACCCCCCCCCCCCCCCACCCCCACATTCCTTTTATTTGTAAGGGTGGGACTGCAGCACTACCTACTACTCCAAAAGACAACAATCTGAAAATGGATACAGCCTACCCTTTGGAAGTATGTTATTCATTGAGATTATTATATGAAAAATCTCTAATTACAGGAGGTCAGCTAATATATATGTTCAGGTTAGTATGAAAAAAAAACTTACGCTAAAGACCCACAAAAGAAAGGTTAAATTCAAGGGGCATGTTTTTGAATCAGTACACGTGGGATGGTGAATAATTTTGGTTGTTACGCTAATCTTATTAAACAGTTATTATATATCATTCAGTGTTTTAGTGTCATGTCTCAACCGAAATATTTTATGGCTCTAATGTGTGTACGTCCAAACCACCAGTTGTATTATATCAGATGTCTCACTGTCCCTTCATAATTATTAATGTTTATTTGTCTTTTCTTTCTCTTTGTAGGGAAATCAGGAAATAAAACTTGAGGAAGTGGGCATTTTCTTCCTTCTTTTTCCCCCTAAACAAGTGGAGAATGAAGACATTTTAGGTAGAATCTATGATAGAGGACAAGATAACAACTATATCTGGCGAAGAAGAACAGTTTTTCAAGTCCTCTTATTCCTCTAATTCTCAGGAATTGATAGCGGATATATGCAGCAGTGAGATGCAAGGAATCCATCTTAACTTGCCCCTTATGCCAATGAATTCATTTACTATCAGTTGAAGGACCCAAGGAGGATAAGGCACACTAGCTTCAGTTCAACAATGTAACCTAGCAGTACTTTTACAGCGACCGCAGTCATGATAATTTACTGATTATTACTATCAGCAATGGTTATTTAATCGACGGTTGCCTGATGAAATTATTTAGGTGAACAATTAAGATGGTCAAAAAAAGTCAAGAAGGAGAGGACAAGGGTCACAAGACACAATCACTGTAGCAAGTTGGTTACCAGGTGATTTAAATGATTCAACTGACCAGTTACCAAGACACAACATGCATGATGACTCGAGCATTCTGCGCACATTGACTGGGAAAACAAAACAAAGACCATAAATGAAGGTTGCGCAGCACAAATTACTCATTAGTTTATTAAATGTAAGTCATTTTAATACAAAGAATGATTGAATGTTTATATAGAACCCTGATCGTCTAACGAGTGGAACACTGAAGAAAGGACAGTTTATATTCCATTATTTCAGTCGAATTATGCATACATTTAAATCTCTGAGGACTGGCCTGTTCCCACTGGCTGTTGTCCAGAATCTACTTTCGGTCGTCAAGGCTTTACTGATTTCAAGTACGAGAGCATAGTGATAAACTATATATTGATTTGTCATTAGATGTCATGATTATCATCTAGACCAGGTTTTTGAGATGTCATTTTGATTAATTGGTCTAGCCATCAGTAATTACTATAAAACTGGTGGTTTTAGCATGGCCACAGATTAATTGGTATCAATCTTATCTTATCTTCTCTTTTCTTTTCCTCCTTTCTTTTTTTTTTTTTTTTTATAAGATGATGATGGGTATTAATCTTAGACGACACCTTTTTAGACTTCTGCTAAGGTGTGAGAGGAACCTCCTCGCTTTTTTTTTTTGAAAAAAAGAGCAGTGAAAGGGATACAGTTCTAAGACTGGCAATTAGGTAAGTAGGAATGGGCCTTGTTTCAGCTGTTCGATCATCATCGGGGCCACAGCAACCAACTATTATTCTTATGAAATGAGGCTGTTAATCCTTAGAAAGTGTTTAAAACCCATGGTATGATGTTAAACACCAACTATTAATGCAATTAAATTTTGTTTCCCATGGACACAAACTTGTAACTTCAGAAAAACTTTCCTAGGCCACAGTATTATGAGTGGAAAACTTTTTTCTTTTTTGTTACATAAAAACATTTTTTTTCTTTTTGAAAGTAGTTAGTAGTGGAAAACTGAACCAATATTTCATCAAAAAAAAGAAAAAAAAAACTGAACCAATAGTTCCAACTAGATATGCCTCCAGTCAAAAACACAAGCACCCATCACTACAACAACCTTGAGTAGACTTTTTTTCCTTACCCTCCAGATTCTCCTGTACGTATCTATGCATCTCGGATAGAGATGCTTTCCTCCATCTATATCCACCTTTCCTTAAACTCCTTTCCCACAAGCAACAATCTAAATTCTTCAATTCTTCCAACCTCAGGTCTCTTCCTTATATCTTTTCCCTTCACCCATGCACAGTGATATGGAGCAAACAAGGTATTGGATGTGGACTAGAAGGAAATCGGGTGAGAGAACCCTTTTCGGCTCCCCACTCCACCAAATCTCCACCAGCTCCTCCTACAATGACTCATGGGAAGAGCAAGCCTTTGCCGAGGACTCTGCAGGCCACTTGGGTGGTTGCGTCTGGCCTCCGAGATCCTATTCGTGCAGCTTTTGTCGACGGGAATTCCGATCAGCCCAAGCACTTGGTGGTCACATGAACGTGCATCGAAGGGACAGAGCGAGGCTCAGACAGTCTTCAAGCCCCGCAAGAGAAAGCCATGACGGTGATCAGCAACATCACCGCAGTCCTTGCACGCCACCAGGCACATTGCACCTGGGCCGCGTTGGTTCTCCGGTATGCAACAGCAATTCTAACCCTAGTTGTGATGTTATGGCATCAATTCTCTCTCCTAGGTTATCAGCAGCATCCACCGGAGGAAACAGCAAAAGCTCGATGGTTTCTCCTGCCCATTCTGCGACCACTATTCACGAGAACCCAATGAAATCCCTTTTCACTGCTGCTGCTCGATCCTTTGCAGATCCAACAAACGTTCGACAACTTACTTTGCCAGAACTTGAACTGGGAAGAGAGAATTTGAAGCTGAGGGAAGTAGGTTTTCGGATGTCGAGAAATCCGGGCGATGAGGAGGAGACCATCACTAGTAGCAAAAGACGGCGGACTGATCCTTTGTTTCCTTTTTGCAAAGGACCCACTCCGATCGACCAACAAAAACTCCATTCTGAGGTACTCAGTCCTTTCCCTGATGAAGAATTAGATCTTGAGCTTCGGCTCGGGCATCGTCCTAAAGATAAATAGAATTGCGAATCTGTCGTGCTTGGGTATTTGTTTGTATCCTTGGTTTCTTCTTTCCTTTTCTACTTCTCAACTTTTGGCCAAAGGCCTTTCTCATCTTCAGATTGAATGGTTGCATCTTTAAATTTCTCTGTGGTCAGAGATTGTAAGAATAACACTACTGGTGCATATATTAGAATGCAATTTCAATTTTATGAACAAACTGTTACTCATCGAAGAGATGAGAGTCTAGCAGCCTTTTTTTGAGATTGCGACGTGGTGCAACACCTGTTCACAACATCTTATAATTTTCACTATGTCGATTTCTAGGTTTGCATTGCTTCAAACAAGTATCAGACATGTGCTGTTGATTTATTCATCTTTTCATTCTCTGCATTAAATTGATCTAACATGTAATCTTCATACAAGTAGTGACTTAATTTGTTCTTGTCAAACTCATGTATATAGTACTTGAAATGGTCTTTTTTCACATCAAAAAAAGAAAAGGTCTTTTTAAGTTGATAGTTTTTCATACATCAAAGACTTCTTTTCATCACAAGTGGTAATTAGATTTAACCTTAATCAGCTTGTTCCACCATTCTCATTAATCTGAGTACCTGCAGCTGCTGCTGTTTTCTTTTTGGGGGAGGGAAGGGGTTGGGTTTCAATGATATGTAGTCGTGTTTCTAGAAGTGGGAGAAAATTGATATTTGCTACCAATAGCTAGGACCCGATAATTGACAACTTCTAGTCTGGTATTCTATGCGAAAAGAAGCAGTCTTATCTTTTTATTAGGGTTACAAGGTGACTTGATTATTAAATGTGCCTGTGAATGTCTTGATCTTACCATATCAGACAAGGAAATTCATCAATGTCTTATGGTAAGTGAATTTATTACAACCTTTCATGCCAAAATTTCTCATCCCTAAGTGCAGAGAGAGAGAGAGAGATTTATCTTTTTTTTTTTTTTTTTTTGATGATAGAGGGAGATTTATATTTTAACTTTCTTGTTTCTTCATTTCTGCTAATAAAGTCTGGTCACTAGTGGAGGCTGCGTCCTCCTTGGTCTCCATGTCCTAGCCTTGAAAAACAAAAAAAAAAGCATGCGAAGTGGCGAGGCTATCTTTTTCTTTTCCTCAGCCTACTCAGCTAACTGAAACGACACACTTGAGCAGATGAGAGTCTGTTTTTAAGATATATAAGATCTGATGCATCAGTACATGGATTCCCTTTCTGAAGAATTTCATCATCAGCCAGATCTCTCCCTCTCTCTCTCTCTCTCTCTCTCTCTCTCTCTCTCTCTCTCTCTCCCCACCCTTCCCCACCCCCCCCCCCCCCCCCCCTCCTCCCCCTCTCTGAGCTTAAATCTACCTGTTACTCTTTCTATTTTTTTTTAAAAGTTTCTCAAGGCTTCACAGCTCAAAAAAACCCCACCAACCTTGCGGAATCATCTCATTAAAGTATATAATTAACACAACACATGTACAATTAAATCAGAGGAATGACACCAACCGCTTTCTACGCTTCTTTTGCTTCTTCTCCTGCAACTATTAAACCACTGGATAAATTCCTGTGTACATTTCTATAGGCCCTAAACCTAAACCATGATTCAGCCATAGCTTACCAATGCCAATTAAACAAGGCCTAATGCTAGGATAGATGCAAGATACCTGGCGATCTTGTAGTGCATTTATATACCTAAATGGAAGGTGTGACAAACGAAACAGAGAAAACGTCAAGTTTCCATTAAATGGGCTACAAAAGAATCTAAGAATAGGGCTAGCATTTGCTTTCCACGTAAAGGGCTAACTAGGACTCTGTGAATGATCTAGAGATGTAGGGTAAGAAGATTTCATCGGTGGTCATTGCTATATTGGTGTAAGAGATGTAAGTGATAAACAAGCAAACGGTACTGGGTTGGTGGGTTGCCGGGTTGCCTGTTGGATACTGGATCTGTGTGATAGGGTCATGGTAGGGGAATGACATTGTATTGTCTTAAACCTTTCAAAAATGACATTGTATTGTCTTAATCCTTTCAAAAATGACATTACGTTGTCTTAATTGTGTTTCGGCTGTTGTTTAAGGGAGATCAAAGGAAGTACAGATGAGTATTTAGCTAGGCAGTGGCAAGAGAGAGCACATGGGTAGAGGAGTGTCGTTTGTTGGGTGAGGTTTATAAAATTCAATAAAGGGAATGAGGATTGTGCCTGGGGATGCGTGTGAAGAGGCGTTGGGTTGTCTTAAGGAGCTTTGGAGATGCTGTCTCATTATACTTAAGCTGGAAATGTCTGATGGGGTCTGAAGACTGAAGAATATATGAAATTAATTATGCTGATCATATACGTAATGTTTATTAGTGGGTTTGGACAACACGCAACTGGAGCAATATTATATATATTTGGTTTATAGAATGTGGTAGATTCCCCCACCCCTCCCCCCCCCCCCTCTCTCTCTCACTACTCTGGGACACATGCACTTGCATGCATGCTCATATGCATGCGATCATAAGACAGGGCTTCCCCCTATTTAATATGTATTAACCTTGTAGGACGATTTAAGTTGGAAAAAAGAAGCATTCTTCATAGGTTATGCCTTAAGATATATTTGTTGGAAAAAGGTATTGTCGCCGTATTATACTTCAGTTGCACCAACAGGCACAACAGAGAAGAGTCCAAGTCTTTTATGCTAGGGGCATCCTATATAAATTTTATTTTAACTTGTACATGGAATTG
>NC_026002.2:77141359-77201359 GCF_000442705.2 Elaeis guineensis | reverse complement strand
ATGGCGATAGTCCTTGAAACACAACGATAACCGAATGTCGATGGCTCGCCTCACACAATCCTCCTCAAAATCAGTGATATCAAATACACTCTGTCAATAACTAATATTAAAAAATACTATGCAAATTAAATATTCATAATATAATTTATTTTACCTATAAGTGAGCGTAGAAAATCTCTCTCTAAGCCGGTAGAACGTGACGCCATTCAAAGAAAGTCACGGGGGCATAACTACGGCATACGATGCCTAGCTCAGTCTGCCATGGGTCACACCATCCCCTAATGGGTCTGGTGTAGCCGACCGATATCTCGATCTGGAGATGCTGTCCCGGATGCTCGTGTCTGCAATGTTCCGAGTGAAGTTCTTCGATGGATCTCGCCCTCACCTCACCATCGATGAGAACTCACCTGAAACAATAATAAATAAATCATTAGTATGATCCAAATAAAAGAATCAAATTTCATTATATATAAAGTGTAATAGTTAATACCACTGAAACTTGCCTCACTGGGACCCGCCTCACTGGGACCTGCCGGTGCAGGACCCTCTGATAGTGAAGTCGGTGTGACAACAGAGATCGGTAGAGGTGCCTCAACCTCTGAGGCATCTGCAGGGAGCTGTGAACGTCATCGTCTGTCTCCTGATGCCATATCTGTAGGAATTGAGATATAAATAAATATAATGTTGAATAATAATAGTAAAAATCAAATAATATTCTAATGAATATAATTATATCGCATGCCATTATTGGAAGACAAAATTGAATGAAGAATATAAATCTACTCATCAATATTTATTTCTTCCTCGATGTGTAGATCCTCATTCGAATCATAATAATTGATATATGTGTCATCTTCTATCTCATCATCATTTATAAATTGATCATTGCCCTCTGACTTATCAAGATTAAATACAAAATCAGCTTCAACTTCGTTGGACAGTAGATCAGCCCTATTCAAAGGTGCCGTTACAAGTTTTTCATCAATCAAAAGCTCGACTAATATTTGTTCTTCTTGCTAAAAAGCTTCTTCTTCATGTAAATCTAAATTTTCATCCATCTCTAATCGAATTGGTATGTCATATATGCCTCTAGATGTTATTTTTTGTATAATATGTCAATTACCTCGATACTTTAGATCTTTCAAATATATTATATGTTTCGCTTGAGTTGCTAATATATACGGCTCATTTTGGTACCATGTTTGTGCAAGATTTACTCTGATAAATTATGAATTGATATGAAAATCGATCTTTTTATTACTAATATCCTACCATTCACACTGAAACAAAAATACAGAATTACTGGATCCATACTTCAATTCTATAATATCAACTAGTACACCATAATAATCAATCTCTTCTTCTTCTTCATATCCTGTTATAACAATTTCACTATTCTGGGTCTGTCATTGCATCTCAAGCTTCCTTGTGTGAAATCTCATTCCTTCAATGATATAGGATGTGTATTGATTAACCCTTCGATCGGGATCACATGCTAAATCGTGCAACTCATTGATCATACCCACTTCTTTATTGAAATACTTATGTTTCATGTACATCATAAGATAAAAAATTATGTTAGTTTAAATAATATTATTTATAAGTAAATAAATAATGTATCACTAATGCAACTTACAAGATCCCCAAACTATTTTGTAAATTTTTTTCTATATCGATCATTAACATCCGTATTATTCTCTCTACATAGTATACTCTTGTGCTCACTGTAAGAAGTTACGATTTTTAATTTTATATCGACATAAATTTTTTTTTAAAAATTAAATAATATGGTAAGATAATACTTACTCAATAAAATCTTTAATTTCTCCATAATTATTTAGAACGTAAGAGTATGCTTTGGATAGCTCGTTCACGTCCATAAATTCATATCTCCTTGCACCAATAGGTCAAACCATTTATTTAAATATAGACAATGTCGGTTTATTATCACCTCATTCACAGTTTGCGTTATGATCTGTACGATTGAATCTTATTTTGATATCATCAAGATATATCGAGCAGAATGTGATACACTCAGTAGCTACATATGCTTTCGCTATAAACCCTTTAGGTCTTGCTTTATTGCGTACATATTTTTTTAAGGTGCACAAAAATCTGCAAACAAAAATAAATTTAAATTTTAGAAATATATTTATATTTTATAATTGATATAATAAAATACGTATAATTTTTTTACCTTTTAATAGGATACATCCATCAATAATATATCGGTCCGGCCAAAAGAGCTTCCTTTGGAAGATAAACAGCCAGATGCACCATAACATCAAAAAATGATGGTGAAAATTTTTTTTCTAACTTACAAAGAATGAGTACAATATCCTTCTCTGATCTCTCAAGTAAGTTAAGTTAATTTTTAATTTTCGGCAACACAGCTCTCGGAAGAACACTCCCAACTCAAATATTGCAGTTTGACCATCACCACCCAAATAACCACGCATGACTACAAGAAGCAAACGTTGCATCATCACATGTGAATCATGACTTTTCATATCGGAGATATTACCGTCGTTGTTCCCAACACACTGCGATATATTTGAGGTATATACATCAGAAAACTTTACGATTTTGAACCATCCACAGAAATTTTTCTTTTCTTCTCCAAATAGTGAATAACATGCGGATGGCACAAAAAATCTCTCACCTCGATGAACTAAATACAACTCTGGTCGGATTTTCATTTCCTGCAAATCAAGGCGAGCTTTCATACCATCTTTTATTTTTTCTAAAATATTCAATACAGTACCGATGATATTATCACAAATATTCTTTTCAATGTGCATTACATCTAACTTATGATGAAGTAGTAGCTGCTTTCCATACGGTAATTTGAAAAAGATGCTTCGCTTCATCCAATTCAGCTCAGCTTCAGTACGCTTCTGCTTGCGAGTACCCGATATTTTTTTAAATTGGACGTTTCTAATGACTTTAAGTTGTTCTAAAATTTTTGCTCCACTTAATTCCTTAGGTGATGGACACCGATCAGACTTACCATCAAAATATTGATTATAATGGATCCTCCAAGAATGATTAGCAGGAAGAAACTGTCGATGACCCATGAAACATATTTTTCGTTCGTGCCTTAAATGTAAAGAGGATGCATCCCTATTACATATTGGATATGCAAGATATCCTTTGGTGCTCCATATAGATAAATTTTCATATGTCAGAAAATCATTTATGGTCCATAGAATCCAAGCATGCAACTTAAAATTACTTCAACTCACAGAATCATATGTCTATACCCTTTTTTCCCATAACTCCTTCAGATCATCTGTAACAGCCCAGGTTCTTGGGTCTGTAAACCCTTGACGGCCCAACGAAAAAAAAAAATTAACGAAAGGAGGAAGACTCCTAATCAGAGTCTTCTTCCTCTCCGTTTCTGATGAAATCAGACTCAAAGAGTTCGGCTAGGGTAGAAGACCTTCCCTATAAACACCCCCTTCCCCTCCCTTAGGACCTTACAATAATTTTTGAAGAAATTTGAGGGATTTGAGGGATATTTTTAAATGAAGCACCGTGGGTGGTTGATCGGAAGAGAGGGGGGCCATCGGAGCTATCTTTGGACATCGGAACAAGGTATGCTTCTTCTCCTTTCTTTTCGAATTATCTTCCGACCGTCGGTGTGCTTGGAAGCCGACGAGATGCTGGTTCAAGCTCAAACAGGGACACCCCCTATTTGCATTGTTCTCTCCTTCCACCGCTGGCAGCAAGGAGGGGTGGGGCTGCCACCGGGATGGTAGCCTCACCATCGTTGGGGTTGGGTGGCCGGAGATGGCCTACCTGGCCGGATGAGGGGGAGGCATTCGAAAAGGGCTTGGATCCCCTATTTTGATCACAGAGAAGAGGAGAAGAAATCTCTTCTCTCCTCTCCAAAAAAATAATAATAATAATATAAATAAATAAATACATATATATATAATAATATAATAATAAAATAATAATAATATAATAATAATAATAAATGATAATATATATTGGGATTCGGGTAAGTATTGTGAAGAACCTCAATATATAATTTTTTTTAAGAAATTAATTTGGTTAAATTAATTTATTTGATAGGAAACTGTCCAACGGACAAGAGGGCAATGAGTAAGATTTTGATATTCAGACTGTAAGACTGTGAGTTTGATTTTTCATTGATCAAAGTAAGAATCATTATACATGATCATCATCCCATGTATATACTATTTTACTATTAATTTTGCATCGTTGGATTTGAGATCGATGAATTTATCATATATGAGACACTGCTATTTATTTATGTGATTGTGAGCATGAATATATTTTATCAATACATATGATGGCATGATTATATAGATATGATATGTTTGTTTTTGATTACACTGTAAAATTTAAATTGATTAATGAAATCAAATATTATACATCCATAAAAAATAAAAAGAAAGAAAAATATGATTTGGACTGATCTTGTCATATGGAATAGCCAGCCAGGAGCTTATGCCAGGGACAGCCCCCACAGGCTTATGTGTGGAAGAATTTGATCCGAGAAAGATCATGAATAATTTGATCTGAAAAAGATCATAGCCACTTTGATTCGAGAAAGATCATAAATAGTTCGATCCAAGGAAGATCACAAAAATCGATCCGAATAAAAGATCGTCGCATGATCCTGGTTAGTCCAAAGCCAAAAAGAGATAAAAGATTGTCAACCGAAGATGTGAAAAGATGAAACATATAACATGTAATTCAATAATGAATGAAGATTTCACTTGATGATATAGGATGATCCATATTATTAAATGCATATTTATGATAATATTTCAGTTATTATATATATATGAGTCTTCATAAATTGTATTGATTTTAGAAATATTAATTTTATCTACTAGCTTGATGTACATGTGCAGTGATTCTTACTAAGCTGGAGAAGCTCATATTTTCTTCTTATTTTTTTTCAGACTCACAGGATGCTTAGTTTGGATGGTTTGGACGAAAGCAAATAAGAATTGAAGCCTTTAGTAGTTCAGTTAGTTTAAATTCTCTGATATCAATGAATATTTGAATAATTGTATTGAACAAAGTTTACATTTGATTTAAAGTTGTGACTCGGTTGATTGATTTGGTATTTACTTGGTTATTTAAAATTTGAAGTGTTAAATTATTTAGGCCTCACCTGATCCTCAAGGCACTACTTTAGGGTTTGTGTGGCCGTGTCACGTGCCCAACTCAGGTGCTGGGTTTGGGGTGTGACATCATCAATTAAAGATCGTAGATATACATCAATTTTATTACCTGATGCTTTCGAACCCAGAATCAATAATGACATAAAAATAAATGGTTCTTTCATGCACTTCCAAGGTGACACATTATATACAACTAGCATCACAGGCCACATGCTGTAAAAGGTACTCAGATTGCCAAAGAGATTAAATCCATCTATCACTAGATCAAGTCGGATATTATGCGATTTACTCGCAAAGTGCGGATGCTTTGCATCGAAGTCTTTCCACACTAAAGAGTCAGCTGGATGGCTAAGTATGTTCTCCTTCGGAATCCGCTGCTCATAATGCCATCTTATTTCTTTAGCTGTCTTTGTGGACATATACAACCTTTGAAGTCTTGAAATCAATAAAAAATATCTCAAAATCTTTTGAAGTATTTTTTTTACTTTCTTATTATCGATTTTGTATCTAGGCTCACCGCATTTCGGACATTCAGTTGCTTGTTCATTATCCTTATAAAATTATATGTAGTCATTTTTGCAGGCATGTATAGCAGTATAGCCAAGTTTCATTTCTCGCATGTATATTTTTGCTTCAGAATATGATTTCGGAAGTCTCTCTCCATCGAGCAAAGCTGCTTTAATCAAAGTTAAAATTTGATCAAATGACTTCTGACTCCAACAGTTCACGATTTTAATATGAAGCAATTTTATCAAAAATTCTAACTTGAAAAATTTTATACAATTTGAATAGAGTGGCTCTCGTGAATCCCTTACAAGCTTTGCAAACTATTCAAAAGTTCCTTCTAGCTCAAGCCAGATATTATGCTCATGATCAGAATTGCTTTCAGATACAGCAGTATTCATGCGTACATTTGAATAAGCACCTTGATGTAAATCATCTAATAATTCTTCAAGACCACTATGTTCAACAGGTCCAGCATCATCAGTACTATCATCTTCAGTATCATCATCGTAGTGCACCACTTCATTCGGATCATCCTCTCCATGCCATATCCAGTAAGTATACTTCTTATCCATATCATATTGTAGCAGATGCTCTTCAAGAAGTGTTATGTGATGATATATCAAATTGACACATCTCTTGTATAGATACTTTATCCGACTAGCACTGTCAGCCTTATGCTATTCAAAGTCAATGAAATCTCGAACTCCTTTTCGATATTCAGGCAAAAAAATACCTCTAGTATTCATCCAACTTTTGTTGATATTCATCTAACAACAAACACAAAATCATTAACAACCAAAATAAAATTTAGTGATACTCTAAATCTCAATCTGAATTTCAGACTGAATCGCATTCCGAATTCCAGCTAAAATCTAGATCCGGATCACTTGAAACAAAATGCATGATCCTATCCTTTTCAAATCATTACTAATAGGTGTGGCTCTATCCCTTTCAAAAAAATAATAATCTTATTATTATTATTAGTAAAAATTTCATCTTATTTTTGTAAAAATTTCGATAGCATCTCCCTATGGTTCTCCAAGTATACGATGTGGATATGGTGCCTACGCACCCTATCCACCATATACCTGGAGAATAATAGACAGATAACTACTGAATACCACATAATGAAATAAAATATCAACTATTAATAATAATAATATTATTATTTTTTTTTTAAAAGTCCGAATACGGGATATCCAAGTTTCGATCTCGATGAAGTTCAAAATTTGAACAGAATCTATGGCTCAATGTAATTTAAGTACCATCTTTGAACGTGCATTCGAAGATGGATTTCTAATTTATCAAAAAAGAATAACTTCGTATTAAAATTTTTTTATTAAAAATTTTAATAAATTTTTTTTAAAAAATAAAAATATTTTTTTATTTATAATTTCAGCAGCATACAAAATATCACATAAAATAATTTAATTATAACAAGTAACAGCACTGTGCATTATGTTAGTGAAAAAATAATTAGTCAAATAATTAAATAATTTTAATAGTAACACTAAAAACTAATATGCAATAATTATAATAATTTCAACATCATATTTCATCCTCATGAAGATCTGACCTGACCCGCCCCATCCCAACCCCACCTACCCTAGCTCGGCCCGATGCAGACCGGACCAGACCCGACCCGGCCTGACCCGCCCCGACTCCACTCGACCTACCCTAGCCCGATCCGACCCGCCCCATCCCGCCCCGAGCTGGAACCGATCCGGCTCGGACCCTACCATCCCCGACTCACCCCATCTCGGCCCGACCTGCCCCAGCTCGATCGGACCCGACCCGACTCCACCCGATCAGGCCCAGCCCGACCCGACCCTGACCTGACCTACCTTGCCCCGGCTCCGTCATCCTCGACCCCAGCCCGACCCGACCCGGCTCCACCCGACCCGCGCAAGCCCGACCCGACCCGACCTAACCCGCCCCATCCCAGCCCGAACCGAAACCGACCCAGCCCGAACCCTACCATCTCCGACCCGCCCCAACCGGACCGGACCCGACCCGACTCCACCCGACCAACCCCAGCCCGACCCGACCCGACCCTGCCCGACCTGCCTCACCCCACCCCGGCTCCAATATCCCCGACCCCAGCCCAACCCGACCTGCACCAGTCTGACCAGACCCGGCCCCATCTAGGCCCAACCCACCCCAACCCAGGCCCGACCCATCCGAACCCATGCATGCCCAACCCGTAGGCCCCACGACCCGTAGGCCACGCATGCCCAGCTCACCGTCCCCGGCACAGCCGCACCCCGGCTCACCGTTGCCAGCTTCAGCTCTGGCTCGCCAGCCCCTCCCTAGCCCGCCATCGCCGACCCGACCCACAGGCCCCAGCACAGCCACGACCCGACCCCATCCCGGCTTGCAGTCACCGGCTCCGGCTCTGGCTCTGGCTCGGCGGCCTCGACCTCGGCCCCTCCTTGACCCACCGTTGCCGGCCCCGGCATGCCCTAGCACGCAAGCCCCGGCATGCCCCGGCATGCAAGCCCCACGTGGCCGCGGCCTGCCATCCCGGCCCAGGCCCACCGTCCCTGGCATGCCAGCCCCGTGCCGTTCCCCGTTCCCCGTTCCCATCCCCAACCCGAACCCACCCCCCCCCAAAGAAAAAAGAAGAGTCAACGTCGCCGGCTCTGGGTCCGGCTCGCCGGCCCCGGCCCATCGCCGTCCCCGGCCCGCTGTCGCCATCACGGCCCACAGGCCCCACGTGGCCACGGCCCACTGTCTCCGTCACGGCCTGCATGCCCCACATGGCTGCTGCCCACCGTCCCGACCCAGGCACGCTGACCCCGGCATGTTCCCTGTCCCCGTCCTCGGCCCCGATCGAAACCCACCCCCCAAAAAAAAATAGAGATGAAGTTAACTCACCTCGACGGCGGTGATGGAGGAGGAAATCGGGACGGCAGAGGAAATCGGAGGCACGCGGGATGCCAGCAGGGGGAGGAAGCTCACGGGAGGGGGAGGAAGCCAGACTGTCAGGGGGGATGGCGAAGAACAATGGGTTTCCAATGGGATTTGATGGGACATGGCATATTAGCGACATAAATTTTCATCGCTAATAATAAATTTTTATCGTAAATAATTTGAACAAAAAATATTTATGATGGAAACTTAATTTTTATCAATAATAATTTTTGCCAAAAGAAATTCTCGCTGGAAAAATTCAGCCCCGAGAAAATATTATTGACGACAAAAATTTTCTATTTCATCGCTAATTACATAATTAGCGATGAAAATTTTTTTCATCACTAATAATTAATAAAAAAAATTATTTAAAAAAAAAATTTGACCAAGTCTTGTTCTCCGTATTATTTTTTTTCATTCATTTTTCATTCATCTCTTAGCCACAATAATGTAATAGTATATGTATATGTGTGTGTATATATATATAGAGCTGATATAGTAAATATATCAACTTTCCAAAATATTTTAGTAATGAAATGGATGAACTATGGTAAGAACAAAAACTTGCAACAGTTTTGCCGCTTCTCATCGACAATCATCTCAACGAAGCATGGGTGATGCAGTGCAAGCATCCACTCCTCAAGGGCCCATACCACCTCCTATTATAGAGGACCCGTAACGATTCAATGACCTAATTCGACAGGTCCAAGCATTGACCAACACCGTCCAGCATTTACAGCAAACCACAGAGCAATGACAACCTCTGTAACATGCTCCTCAAACTGTGCCCTCTCCATGTGGCCAGCAAAACTACTTCCAGAGAATCCCCCTCAAGGTGCGCGTTGTTCTGCCCTGATCGATCGACAATCACTGTCCCATAAGGATCCAGACATGAAGAATAATGCCAATATTCCCTGGTCTCTTCCAATAAAGATTCGGCCTTGGGCTACTCTCTATGCCTCACAAAATCTCATCGGGAGGAGGATCTCGAGCAAAAGGTCTGAAAGATCGAACTGTTGGGAATAGTGTCCCAAAGCCAATCGTCAGTCTGTTGACAGTTGTGCTCCTTTTGTATTAGTACATGAATTATAAATAAATAAAAATTATTTTGGTATTTTTTCATCACAAATATTTTATCTTCTAATGAACTCCTGTGTTGTGGTGAAGTCCTTAGGACTATTTAGACTCGACAAAGGAGGATTTATCGCTTAGTCCTTAAACCTGTTCGCGACCAAATGATACGTTGTTACTAAGGACGACAACATTTATCGAGCATAGGTCGTTGTGTGCCATATGGGTTGGTTGTCCTCATAACCAAGGAGTGTGGAGATACTGGTATGGCATACAGGTGAGATGTAATGGTACATCTGCACTGAACGTGACCGACTCTGGAGCTATTTCTGCTATCAAGATTTGCTCTGATGGGATATGGGTATAAATGTCCCTCCGACCTGAGACCACTATGGTGACTTACAAGCAACTCACTGCACTTAGGCACTGGACTACCTGAATTTTTAATTCAATGACAGAAGGCTGCTGGGTGTAGTCAAGTACTTGACTTGTCGGTGCGTGTGTCAAGATGGGATTGACCACTCCAGTTTAGGAGCTGTGTACAGTCGTGTTTTAATTTAGTAAAATCTTGGTCAGGGTAGTCCTAGTGAGGAGTCACAGGACTAATTCAGTTGAGCACGATTCGGATGATCTCATCAGGGTTGACAGTTTAACCCTGAGTCATCCTAAACACAGGGGTCAAAAGGGATGAATTATACGGTAACCATATTCACGTAGGTTCTGAATGTTGCGATTGTGACTATTCGACCTATCCGATCGTCGGGTACCATTGCTAGATGGTCACTTCGATTAGTACAGAAATTGGTTCCTGTGCTACCGGCTTAGGTTCGAACTTGCGGGGTCACACACATTAGAGATTCCTTTCTGATCTGATGGCTGATTATGTGTCTGAGACTCTATGATTGAGAATTAGGATTCTCTGATCATGAGTTCCACATATTTTGGGTACCGGGGTCAAAATTTTGAATTTCAAATTTTGAATTTGAAATTTGAACTCTTTGATCAGGGTTTCATATCGATGGTCTCTGATGCCTAATTGCCCATCGAATTTGGACTCAATATTTATGAGAGATTTAATTAGTGATTTGATCGCTAATTGAGTCAATTTGATTGAGTAATTATTTTTAGATCAAGTCCAATTGAATTGGATTCAGTTTGGATTGACCCGATTAGGTTAAGTGTTGATCTAATCGCTAAGGTGGTTTAGTCCCTGATTTGATCAGGGGTTAGACTTAGTTAATTCTTGATTTGATTAGGATTTTATTGAGCCTAATTAAGCCTAATTATGTTGGATTTAATCTGGTCTAATTGTGCTTAACCTATTTTAATTAGTGATGCGTAGTCGTTGATAGCACCAAAAATAACTCTACTCACTACGTAGGTAGGATGAGTCGAGATCGTATCCTCAGGGACCTTGGGCTAAGTTGAAATTTCAAAATAAAAGAAAGAAGAATTGTTTTTGATTTAAAAAATAAATTATCTTAAAATTGAGGTAATTAGAGAATAAAGAGCTCGGGAGTTTTGAATTACTTTGCACTAGCAGAGTTGTATCTTTTTTTTTTTAATTAAATGGATGCGATTAATCTTAAAAAAAATACCTGTCTTTCCTCGGCACGCTCCGTACCCGTAGATCACGGCACATCTCCGAAAAGTATTGGGTAAATAACTCTTCTTTCCTCGGCACGCTCCGTATCCGTAGATCACGACGCGTCTCTGGAAAGTAAAAGTTACTCCTAATATTAATCTAACAAGAAAGCATAAATAAAAATATATAAATGAGAGCAAATAAAGAACTCATGATAATTTAAATAAAAAGCATAATCTTTATTGCATATAAAGAAATACAGGAAAGTTTAGAATAATAAACCATCTCTGTGTCGTTACAAAATTTTTTCTCCACTCCCGAGACTGCTAGCCTAGCTGCTCATGAAGTAGTCCCTTTCAATCCCTCTATGCAAGGCTCTAGAAGAATTTCTGGGCTCCCCCTCTAATGAGAGTACAAAAGCCTTTTTATAGGTATTAGGAGGGAGGAGTTTTACATGGTTTTTCGATGTGGGACTAAAACAAAAGAAAATACAAATTTTTCCACTTGAGGTATTTCCAAATAAAAAATTTTTCTTTAATTTGCTTGCCACTGTGTCTGCGGTGCGCGCCTGCTTGCGTCCATCCCGCCCTCATCCACGCTCACCCGCGCGCCCACGAGCTCACGCCGCGTCCATTCCTCACGCGTTCCGCATCCTGCCCGCGTCCGCGCCGCGTCCTGCCCGCATCCGCGCGTTCATGCGCGCCCACGTTCACGCTCGCCCACGTTCACGCGCGCCCAGAGAAAATCAACGTGAACCAACCTTTTCACATACCAAAAAGAAACTTTTGTTTCTTTACAATGACATCTATATCCTTTTGGATTTCTTGCATAGTATCTTCATTTTCTATAATACCGGATGCGTCTTTCTTTTATTTTAATTTTATTTTAAGTCCAAATTTCTTCAAACTTGAGTCTTTTTGATCTATGAATCGGACTCTTTGTATCGGCGATCATCTTTCCTGTAAAACATAAAAAGAAGCATCAAATTCTTAATAAATAAAATAAATTAAATATGATTTTCTACTTTAAATGACTTAAATTAAGTGTTTATCACACCCTCCAACTTAAATTTTGCTCATCCTCGAGTAAAATAGATATATCAGCATTGTGTACCGACTCGGTTTTGAATCAAAAATTAGGTTAGGCATCCCAAAAGGTAGATGATACTTGATCAGACCATTAAAGAGATATTTCATTGGATTATCAATTTGACCCAATTAGTGGCTGAGTATTAACTAAAGAAATTTCAGAGCTTTTCTTTCACCAACTCTCCACTTTACTCTTTAAATCCTCTAACTTAATAGAAAAGAGGTTTATTATCTTCTTGCAATTTAGTCCCCTTAATATATATATATATATACTTTTTATTATTATTATGATTATTATTATTATTATTATTTTAACATTGCCTACCTTTTTACGCGAACCACAACGCTTACTTAGGCAAAAGGGCCCGGTTACTCAGTAGGAAATCAATGTTGTTTTTTTTTTTCTCTCTTTTTTTTTATATATATATAAATTTTAAGGAGAATTTTTGCATACCTCGATCTTTCCACCCAATTTCTCATGAAGCAGATTTTTTATTGAGATCAGTAAGAAGAAGGTTGTAGAATCACTCCTAAAATTTGATCTAGTTTAAACCCTACCATTCATTGAGTTTTCTTAATAATTTATTCCTCAGTATCTCTAAAATTATCTTGATCGTTAATCATTCATTTATTAGGATGCCTAATTGACTCTTAATCAAAATTTGAATACACAAAACTAATTATTTCTGACCATACTCGAGGATTTGATTAATTTCCTCCCCCCCAACTTAATCTACATTATCCTCAATGGAGTAGAAAAGCAAAGAAAATAAAAGGAGAGAGTGCACCTGGGATAATTTTGCTTCGAAAGTTGAAGATAGCTTCATTGATTAATAGGCTCTTGTTCTAAATTCTTGCAGCTGTAAAAAAAAAAATAAAATAAAATCGTTGGGTTGCCTCCCAACAAGCGCTAAGTTTTATATCTTCAGCCAGACTGAATTGAGTCTTATGGCGGTTTTGGATCCACTAAATCAACAGATTCAATTAATTCTCCATCACTAATTCCATCTATGTAAGGTTTCAATCGCTGACCGTTCACTTTAAAAGTGTTCCCCTGTTTAGGATTTTTGAGTTCTATAGCTCCATGAGGAAATACCTGAGTTACAATGAAAGGTCCGTCCCAACGTGAGCGAAGTTTTTCAGGAAACAGAAGCAACCTAGAATTGAAGAGCCAAACTTTTTGATTGGGCTCGAACATTTTTCGTGCAATAAATTTATCATGGTATGCTTTAGTTCGAGCCTTATAAATTTTGACACTCTCATACGCTTTATTGCGTAGCTCTTCAAGTTCATTTAATTGGAGTCTCCTATTGGAACCTGCATTTTTCATATCAAAGTTAAATTGCCTTATGGCCCAAAATGCACGATGTTCCAATTCCACCGGCAAATGACAAGCTTTTTCGAATACAAGTCGATAGGGAGACATTCCTATGGGTGTTTTAAAAGCAGTACGGTAAGCCCATAATGCATCGTCTAAGCGAAGAGACCAATCCTTTCTATCGGGCCTAACCGTCTTCTCTAGGATATGTTTAATCTCCCTATTTGATACCTCTACCTGACCATTAGTTTGGGGGTGATATGGTGTGGCCACTTTGTGTGAAATATTATATTTTTTCATAAGTGCTTCAAAATATTTATTCGTAAAATGAGTCCCCCCATCACTAATGATCACCCTTGGGAAGCCAAATCGACTAATGATGTTTCGTTGGATAAAACTAATTATAATTTTATTATCATTAGTCCGTGTAGCTACTGCCTCCATCCATTTTGATACGTAATCAACTGCCACCAGAATATATTCAAATCCAAATGAGGCTGGAAAAGGTCCCATGAAATCAATCCCCCAAACATCGAAGATTTCTACTACTAAAATGGGGGTCAGCGGCATCATATCCTTCTTGGATAAATTTCCTGTTTGCTGACATCGCAGACAACTTCGGCCAAATTCATGTGCATCTTTGAAAAGTGTTGGCCAATAAAACCCACTCTGCAGTACTTTTGCTGCAGTTTTTCTTCCACTAAAATGTCCCCCACATGCCGAAGAATGGCAAAAAGTGAGAATGCTTTGGAATTTACTCTCAGGGACACAACGGCGAATAACTTGATCAAGACAATATTTGAATAGTTCAGGTTCTTCCCAGAAATAATGTTTAATTTGCGAGAAAAATCGATCCTTTTCTTGTTTTGTCCAGTGAGAAGGTACTTGTCCTGTTGACAAGTAATTGACAATATGGGCAAACTATGGAGGACGGCTAGAGGAGATTGCGAAAAGTTGTTCGTCAGAAAATTTTTCTTTGACCTCATCTATGCCTATCGTGTGTTCAACTAAGATCCTGGAGATGTGATCAGCTACCACATTCTCAAAACCCTTCTTATCTCGGATTTTCAGATCAAATTCTTATAAAAGAAGGATCCATCTGATCAAACGCGGTTTAGTATCTTTCTTTGAGAGAAGATGTTTCAGAGCCGCATGATCAGAGTAAACTAGAACCTTAGATCCTAACAGATATGAGTGAAATTTTTCAAGGGCGAACACTACTGCTAGTAGCTCTTTTTCTGTTGTGGTGTAGTTTAATTGGGCATCGAAAAGAGTCTTGCTAGCATAATAGATCACATGTGGCTCCTTATTGATTTTTTGGCCTAAGACGGCACCTATTGCAAAGTCAGAGGCATCACACATGATCTCAAATGGAATGGACCAGTCAGGGAGTTTTATTATGGGTGCTGTTGTCAGGGCTGTTCGTAATGTGTTGAACGCTTTCAAACAGTCTTCATCAAAGACAAATGGTGTATCCTTGGCCAACAGATTGCACAAGGGTCTTGAAATCTTGCTAAAGTCTTTAATGAAGCATCTATAAAATCCGGCATGACCTAAGAAAGATCGTATTTGTCGGACCGAAGTAGGGGGTGGTAGTTTTGAAATGACCTCAACTTTGGCTTTATCTACCACGATCCTTTTTTCAGAAATAATATGTCCTAATACAATTCCTTTCCGCACCATGAAATGGCTCTTTTCCCAACTTAGGACAAGATTTGTCTCCATACACCGTTTAAGAACTTTGGAAAGATTATGAAGAGAATCCTCAAAGGTGGTTCCAAACACAAAAAAATCATCCATAAAAACTTCAAGACATTTGTCCACCATATCCAAAAAAATGGCCAGTATGCACCGTTGAAATGTAGCGGGTGCATTGCAAAGCCCGAATGGCATACGCCGAAAAGCGAAGGTGCCATAAGGGCAGGTGAAGGTAGTCTTTTCTTGATCATCCAAAAATACAGGTACTTGATTGTACCCTAAATAACCATCAAGAAAATAGTAGAAACTTTGTCCTGCTAACCGTTCTAGGATTTGGTCGATGAAGGGCAATGAAAAATGATCCTTCCTAGTAACGGCATTCAGTTTTCTATAATCTATGCATACTCGCCATCCAGATGATATGCGAGTTGGAAGTAGTTCATCTTCTACGTTCTCCACCACAATAATACCATATTTCTTAGGTATTACTTGAGTGGGACTGACCCATTTACTATCGGATATGGGGTAGATGATTCCAGCATCTAACCACTTTACCACCTCTTTTTTTACTACTTCACGCATGTTTGGGTTCAATCTCCTCTGCATATCTCGATGAGGTTTGGCATGTTCCTCAAAATGAATATGGTGCATACAAATAGAAGGGTCAATTCCTTTTAAATCGGCAATGGACCAACCGATAGCCTCTTTGTGTTCCTTCAGAATACCAACCAATTGTGCTTCCTGATTAGGGGTCAAGTCTGATGCAATGATTGCCGGGAGGGTGTCATTGAGTCCTAGAAATACATACTTAAGCGTAGCAGGAAAAGGTTTCAATTCTAACATAGATGGTGATTCTAAAGATGGGACTATTGGTGTACTGGCTAATGTGGGCAATGGCTCATACTTGATTGTCCATGGAGGAGTGGTTTTATCATGTGGTGTATCTAACAAGATGTTAACTTCTTTCATATATTCCTCAAAGTCACACATTCCAAAGTGAGCCAAGCAAGTATCTAAGGGGTTTGGTGCTAGAATTATGGGTGTTGCATCTTCTATAATATCTTCTAGTGTATCTACTTCGAAGCAACTATCCATTGATGGTCCTTGGGAAGCACCAAACACATTCAGTCTTAGTTTCTTATTCCCAAACGATACGTCCATGACTCCTGTCCTACAATTAATGCATGCATTTGCCGTAGCTAGGAAGGATCGTCCTAAGATAATGGGAATTTGTCTGGGGTTGCCACTTGATTCCATATCGAGAACCAGAAAATTAACTGAAAAGTAAAACTCATCTACCTTGACCAAGACATCCTCAAGCATTCCACGTGGTTCTTTAATTGATCTATCGGCTAACTGCAGTGTGACTGATGTGAGTTTCAGTTCTCCAAATTCAAAAAGTTGATACACCGAACTAGGTAAAAGATTCACACTTGCCCCTAAATCCAGAAGAGCTTTTTCAATATGATAATCTCCTATTACACAGGAAATAATGGGGGCTCCTGGGTTCTTAAGCTTTGGAGTGGCATGCTGGAAGACAAAACTAGCCTGTTCAGTGAGACATACTTTCTTTGGGATTTGTGATCTAGATTTACATTTTTGGATGCACAAATCCTTCAAAAATTTGGCATAAGCAGGGACCTGTTTGATTGCGTCTAGAAGGAGAAGATTAATTTGGACTTGCTTAAATAATTTCAACATCTCATCAAGTTTTTCTCCCTTCTTATCTGCAGGAATAGGGGCTTTCAGGGCATCCGGAAATGGAGCTTTAAGCAAGTAAGATGATTCTGATGCAGTTGGTTCCTTCTCTATTTTTAGATCCTCCTTGTTCTTGGGTGATTTGGATTCAGTTAGAGGTTTAGGGTCGGTCTCATTGATTTTACTAGTGTGTTCAATGACCTTCCCACTTCTCAGACTCATGATTGATTTGGCATGTTCAGAAAAAGCTTCTGGGGTATTAGAACTCTCTATCATAAATTGCCCTCTTGGGTTGCTCTCGGGTTGGCTAGGTAATTTTCCTCCTTCCCTCCTACTGAATGCAGTTGCTAGTTGACCTATTTGGGTCTCTAGCTTAGCAATGGATTGTGTGTGGGAGTTGAGGGTCTGAGTGTTGACTTCTAATCATTCTAGTGCTTTCAGGACTTTTTCCTCAAAAGCTGAGCTGTGACCAGTAGTAGACAGTTGAGGAACATTTTGAAATTGATGGTACGGATATTGAGGTCGAGGTGTGGCAGGACCAACCACTGATTGTGGTCTCCAGGAAAAATTTGGATGGTTTCTCCAGTCGGGGTTATAAGTATTCGAATATGGATCATTTCCTGGTCTGCGAGCTTGTTGGACTTGAGCTTGCTGAACCTGCTCGTGCACAAACTCAGAAAATTGAGGTGCGGCTGGGCATTCACTAACAAAATAGTTCGGACTTGCACACAATGCACAAACTTCTTGGATTGGGTTAGGTGGAATCGGGGATTGTCCAGTATTTAGAAGACGATCTAATTTTTGGGACAGTTCATCTACCTTTTGATGGATATCTATGGTATTTCCTACTTCATATATTCCACCTCTTTTTGGGTTTAACATGGGTTTATCTCTAATAGAGGCAGACATATGATGTAATGAATTTTCACTTAAAATTTCAAATAGTTGCCATGCCTCATCCTCACTTTTCAGCATAAATATCCCACCGCATGATGCATCGACCATTTGTCGATGTCTTTCAGAGAGCCCATCATAAAAATATTGGATTAACTGCCACTTGGGTACAGCATGGTGGGGACATTTTCTAATAAGGTCTTTTAATCTCTCCCATGTTTCATGAAACATTTCTCCATCTAATTGGGAAAAACTAGTTATGGCTTTCCTTATTTGATTAGTTTTTTCTATGGAAAAATATTTCTTGAGAAACTCTCCTTGCAGCTGGTCCCAGGTTGATATAGTCATGGAATCCAAAGTATGTAGCCAGTATTTGGCTTTGTCCTTAAGTGAAAAAGGGAATAATTTCAACCTAAGAGCATCATCGGAGAAGTTGTGAATTTTGACAGTTGAGCATATTTTAAGAAATTCTTCAAGATGTTTATAAGGGTCCTCATTACTAAGTCCATAAAATGAAGGTAACATTTGGATTATACTGGACTTAATTTCATATTGAGTGGTCTCCACAGGGGGCACTTGAATACAAGGAGAGTAGGTATATGTGGAAGGAGTAAAGTACTCCTTCAATTGCTTGGGTGGATCATTCTCTTGATTTCGGTCCATATTTTTACGTCTGTTGGCTCTAAAGGTTCTTTCTATTTCTGGATCAAAAGGTTGGATTTCTGGTCGTAACGATCTACGGCCAAGCATACACCTTACAATTATACTGTAGAGCAAACACAAAAAATTTTTTTTTTTATAATATATATTTTTATAATAAAGTGAGAAAAGAATGAAGAAAATCTAAAGAGAAGAACCTAAGAATCTTAAATCTATGAAAAGGGAGAAATTAGTTAATGTTTAGATGTTAATTGCAATCAACTTAAACAATCATAGACTCTCTATCCTAAGGTTAACTTAGATCTAGACAGCTCCTAACTTTCAAGACCACCTTTGAGCACTCCAAGCTCAAGACTGACTAACTGACTCGGCAAGGTAAGCGTAAGATGTGGGAGGTTCTCTGCTCGTTGCTTTCCTTAGACACCAACTAAGTTGGCCAGGTCAGTCAACGGAACCAATTGAAAACCACTTTCTTTAACCACTTGCCTTAGACACCGAGCAATTAACCAATCCGCACTCGGTTCAACTCTAGAGCTTTCTTATCCTATTGAGCTCGAAATTTCTAGGGCTGACATCTAGTTGATTTTAGATTAAGGTCTAGGTTATGCAAATGCAAGGGGGTGATTTATGGGCCAAGGAAGGGTGATCAAATCCCCACCTTATCTGGTTAATGGGTTATTGCCCTTAAGATTAATTATGGAGATGCAATGCAAAGAAACAAGGTGTCCAATCAAGTTAGAAATTTTTATATTTGAGGTTACGCTATTTTAGTTAAGTGTTATGAAATGTCAGTGGTTTTTTTTTTTAATTTATAGTTTTATCTTTTTATATATTTTTTTTAATTTTTTTTTTAGTTTTGCAAGAAAATAAATTTAAGTGATTAAGTCTAAAAAGTAATAAATCACTAGGCTATAAAAAGTAGCAAATTATTCTAAGCAGAAAAATTCTTAAGTAGTAAATTAGTTATGCAAGGTAATTATGTAATTACGCAAATAAGATTATCTAGCTAGAAAGCACTGAAAAAAAATTTTAAAACGAGAAATAAAAACTGAAAAGTATTTTTTTTTTTAAAAAAAAATTTCAATTTTTTAATTCAACCGTGCCAAGATCCTCGACAACGGTGCCAAAATTTGATGCGTAGTCGTTGATAGCACTAAAAATAACTCTACTCACTACGTAGGTAGGATGAGTCGAGATCGTATCCTCAGGGACCTTGGGCTAAGTTGAAATTTTAAAATAAAAGAAAGAAGCGTTGTTTTTGATTTAGAAAATAAATTATCTTAAAATTGAGGTAATTAGAGAATAAAGAGCTCGGGAGTTTTGAATTACTTTGCACTAGCAGAGTTGTATCTTTTTTTTTTTAATTAAATGGATGCGATTAATCTTGGAAAAATACCTGTCTTTCCTCGGCACGCTCCGTACCCGTAGATCACGGTGTGTCTCCGAAAAGTATTGGGTAAATAACTCTTCTTTCCTCGGCACGCCCCGTATCCGTAGATCACGGTGCGTCTCCAAAAAGTAAAAGTTACTCCTAATATTAATCTAACAAGAAAACATAAATAAAAACATATAAATGAGAGCAAATAAAGAACTCATGACAATTTAAATAAAAAGTATAATCTTTATTGCATATAAAGAAATACAGGAAAGTTTAGAACAATAAACCATCTCTGTGTCGTTACAAAATTTCTTCTCCACTCCCGAGACTGCTAGCCTAGCTGCTCATGAAGTAGTCCCTTTCTATCCCTCTATGCAAGGCTCTAGAAGAATTTCTGGGCTCCCCCTCTAATAGGAGTACAAAAGCCTTTTTATAGGTATTAGGAGGGAGGAGTTTTACATGGTTTTCCGATGTGGGACTAAAAAAAAAAATACAAATTTTTTCACTTGAGGAATTTCCAAATAAAAATTTTTCCTTTAATTTGCTCGCCACTGTGTCTGCAGTGTGCGCCTGCTTGCGTCCGTCCTGCCCGCATCCACGCTCACCCGCGCGCCCACGAGCTCACGCCGCGTCCATTCCTCACGCATTCCGCATCCTGCCTGCATCCGTGCCGCATCCGCGCCGCGTCCTGCCCGCGTCCGCACGTTCACGCTCGCCCACGTTCACGCTCGCCCACGTTCACGCGCGCCCAGGGAAAATCAACGTGAACCAACCTTTTCACATACCAAAAAGAAACTTTTGTTTCTTTACAATGACATCTATATCCTTTTGGATTTCTTGCATAGTATCTTCATTTTCTATAATACCAGATGCGTCTTTCTTTTATTTTAATTTTATTTTAAGTCCAAATTTCTTCAAACTTGAGTCTTTTTGATCTATGAATCAGACTCTTTGTATCGACGATCATCTTTCCTGTAAAACATAAAAAGAAGCATCAAATTCTTAATAAATAAAATAAATTAAATATGATTTTCTGCTTTAAATGACTTAAATTAAGTGTTTATCAATTAGGTTGGCTCAATTTGAATCAAATCACCTTGTTTTAAATTTCCTGCGCCACCCAACTTTCTTGTGCCCATTTGAATTCACGAGAAGAAATTTTCTCATAAATTTTCTCACATGCAAAGCTTTCTCACGCCCATGTTTCTGTGCGCTAATTATTTGGATTAACTTGGTTTGTTACCCATCCAAATTCAAAGGGATTTTGAATTTGAATGGATAACCAAATAACCATGCGCCAGCTTATCCTCTTTTGTGCACCCCATATTCCATACGAGAAATGGTTTCTTGTGAAAGTCTCCATGCACAAAAAAAGGCCACGCCATCTCTTCTTTCTCGCACAAATGGATGAGGATAAGATTGGTTGACACTTGAATTCAAATTTGATTTGAATTTAAGTGAGCAACCACCTCTTCTTATCCACTCACACGTTTTCAACATCTCTTGTGATGTTTTATAAAATGAGAAAGGGAGGGGGCGTGGGCAATGAAAAAAAAAAGAAGAGATAAGGGGCATGGGGAGGTTCTGGAAAAATTTTGAAGTGTTCAAAATTTATCGAGAGGAGAGAAAAAGGAGAGAGAAGTGGGCGCTGGGTTTTTGGTGTGTACCCTAGGGTTTCTACCTAGGGTTCGGGAAGTGAGATTGGTGTGCCACGAGTGTCGTGAGTCCAAATTTCAGGGAGAGATCCATCAGCCTCTCAACCAACCATGCAGACGATCCAGAGCATCCGAGGAGTCGGCACACATCGATCGAAGGAGTTCGATCAACATCAGCCATCAAAAGGATGAAATCACGAACTAGCATTCGTGAGGAACCGATCAGATGGGAGCTTCGTGTGGATGATCTGCAGAGGCCAGACACTAGTGTGGCTGTGACATGACGATCAGAATCCCTCAACGGTGATCAGATTGCGATGATCGACTACCCGCAAAAGGTGATGTATTCTGAACACAGTACAGTAAAAAATTTACTGTTTCAAATTTGAATTTTAAATTTAAATGCATGCTGTTGTATCATATTTAAATCCTAGTGTAGGGTTAATTAGTATTAATTAATGAGATTAATTAATAATTCTGTTGTAAAATAGTAATTTTGAAAAAGTTTTAAAATTACCATTTTGCCCCTGCACTGAATTTTCGCTTCACGAACGTCATCTGGGCAAAATTCAAATAGACAGCCAAAGAAATGACGACATCCTCAGCTTCAATTTTCAACCATCTTTCTCTTGATCCATCCTTCAAGAATTGATTTTAGATTGGTTCAAGATGCCACAGATAGAGCCTTATAAAGATTGAGGATTAGGAATATCTTAATATTCTACATACTTTTTTTGTGCACATATTATTTTTTAAAAACTATCTAATATTTATTTTTATAAATATAAAAAAATTTACTATAATATATCTAAACATCTTTCAATAAAAAAATTTTCATCGCTAATAATCTGTAATTTATAAATTTTTAAAATTTTTTATTTTTTTAAATATTAACGATAAAAATTTTTCATCATAAATAATGATTATTTATGATAGAAATAGATTTTTTAACATAAATACATGCTATTTATGATGAAAATAGAGTTTTCATCTTAAATAATTTGTAATTTTTGGATTTTTAATTTTTTTTATTTTTTCTCATTTATTAGTGAGAAAAATTTTTTATCATAAATAATAGAATATTTATGATAGAAATTAAGTTTTTATCATCAATATTTGATTATTGATGATGTTAAATTTTTATCACAAATAATTTATAATTTTTAAATTTTTAAAATTTTTTTTTTCATGTATTAGCGACAAAAATATTACATCGTAAATACTAAAGTATTTATGATAGAAAATTAATTTTCATCACAAACAGATAAGTATTTGTGACGTAACAGTTTTATCATAAATAGTCTGTAATTTTTGAATTTTTAAAATTTTTTATTTTTTAACATATTAATGATGAAAAATTTTTATCATAAATAAAAAGTATTTGTGATGAAAATTTTATTTTTATCATGAATAATCCATCATTTATGACATAATATTTTCATCATCAATAATATATAATTTTTAAATTTTTAAAATTTTTTTATTTTCTTTCAAATATTAGTGATAAAAATTTTTCATTGTAAATGCTTAAGTATTTACGATAGAAAATAAATTTTTATGAAGAATACATTTGTATTTATGACATAATATGTTCATCATAAATAATCTATAATTTTTAAATTTTCAAAATTTTTTATTTTTTTTACATATTAGCAATAAAAAATTTTTATTATAAATAATATTAAATTATGATAAAAATTTAGATTTCATCGCCAATGCTCTATTATTTACAATGTAATATTTTCATCACAAATAATTTTTAATTATTAAATTTTTAAAATTTTTTATTTTTTTTAAATATTAGTGATGAAAATTTTTTATCATAAATAATGTGTATTTATGATAAAAATTTAATTTTTATTATAAATACTTTCATTATTTATGATGAAACTATTTTTATTGCTAATATTTAAAAATTTAAAATTAAAATAAATATTTTATTATTTATGATGATTAATTTCATCATAAATAATATGTATTTACGATGAAGTTTTGTTTCATCGCAAATATGAAGATATTTGCAATGAAAAATTAGTTTCATCATAAATAAAAAATTATTAGCGATGAATTTTTGATTTCATCATAAATATTTTTATTTGTGATGAAATATATTTTCATCGTAAATAAATTCATCATAAAAAATGGCATTTCTTGTAGTGGTTGTAGCCTCTTTGAGTAGTGGTGCTCTGATGCATGCATGGAGGAAGATGGAAAATAATAATAATAATAATAGTAATGATAATAGAATAACATATTTAGTGATCCTACAGCAGCAACCTTCTTAGCAAAAGAAATAATGAGAAGGAGAGCGAGAATTTATCAAAGGATGATGGAGATGGCAAAGCTCAATCCAAAGTGATGGCTTCCAATAGAGTTGTAGCAATAAAGTTCGAAATCAAGAGAGAATAAAGGAAGAAGGACTTTTGATGCCAACAAAATGGTGGCTCTTGAGTGTGGTGTCACAATGGCTAATGGAGATGAGGGAGGAGAGAAAGAAAGTGAAGAGAGAGATGGTTTGGTAGAGAAACAATAGAAAGAGAAATTATAAGGGTGTTGGGGTGTCATTCTTGTATGCTCATAGAGGAGAAGATGGAATGAGAAGGGCACAATCTACCCTTTCTTGATTGATTCTAGTGAACAATGAAGGATAAAATATTCCATTCCCTTATTAGCCGAGCAAAAATCAAAAAGAGAGGTAAGCAAGATGTGGCTGATTTTTTTTCTTTCTGAATGATGCCAACTAAAATTGAAAAATATTTTATAGATTTTAATTTTAAATAAATTCAAATTGATGGCTAAATCAAGAAGTTGCTTGTAATAATGGCAAATTGATCAAAATCATGATCTCTAAAATATCTAGTTATTGGCTACCAAGAATAGGAGATTAAATTTCAGCCATCTTGTGAAGGTAATTGAGCCTCCAATATCTCTGCCATTAGCTATCCAAAATGGTCAGCCAAAGGTGGAATGTTGGATGGGGGAAAAGATTAGAAACATGAGAGGAAAGTCAATCCTCTCCATATTTCAGCCATTATAATATCCCAAATACAAATACTCAAAGAAATAAGATCTACAAAGCCACCACATGGTTGAGATAAGATTAGGTAGTTATAATCATGGATATAGGCATTTTCTTTATGTTTATGATAGACACTTAGCTGAAATATGAACTTTTTTTTAAGTTTCTTCAAGCTACTTTGCATCCTTGCATGGACCTATTAACCAAATGGCATGAGCATCATCACATGATTAAGATGCTAAAATCTAAAAATTTTTAGGGACTCATTTGGTTCATGGGAAATGAAGGTGGAAAAGGTAATTTCTGAGAAGTGGAGACTCCCCTTGTTTGGTTAAAATTTTGAGAGGAAAGAGAATGAAAAAAAAAATTTCATGAGAAAACACTTCTCATATTTTATTGAAAGTGTAAACCCACGGAGGAGGTGAATTTTAAGACATCACATGGGATGAAAATTAATGGACCTTTTTTCTTTTTGAAAATATCCTTTTAATATCATCCTTATAAATATTAATATTATATTTTATTAATATAATAATATTTATATTAATATAATATAATATTTATATAAATATAAATATTATAATATAAAATATATTAATATTATTTTCATATTTATAGTAATATAGTATTTTTATTAATATAATATAATATTTATATTAATATATCTATATTAATTGATATCTATTGTTGTCCAACTATGCAACCCAAGAGGGGGATAAATTAGATTTCTTTAAAAAAATTTAAAAAATTGAATAACAAGATGTGCCTTTGATGTTTTTAAATTAGATGAAGTGAGTGAAGCAAGTAATGTACTAAAACTTAATAGAAGAGAGTAGAGACAAAGCAATCAGTAAATAAGAAAAGTAAACAATACAAACAAAAGATTTACAGTGGTTCAATGCCAACCTTGCACCTATATCCACTCCCCCAGCTCCTACTTGGGAATGTTTCCAATTCACTATATATATTCAAACCAAATACAACATCGGATAATACCGATCCTAGCTATCCTAAGCTAGATACTTATTTTTTGAATACAAGCCAATCCTTTACACTCTGATTTAAGGTTTGGATTAACCTATACAAATTTTGGAACCTTCCAAAACTCAAATACAAAACAGCAAATAAAAAGGAGAAGTATTACAATGTAAAGCACAATAAGCTCCTTAATAAGCATAATATATCAATAGAAATACTTTACATAATAATAGAGAAGCTTTAATGAACACTCTCTGAATGATTGGAGATTTGAATGAGCCTTGGAGAAGTGATTGAACTTGAACTCAATATTTTTTTTTACTTGAAAGTTGAAAATTATTTGAATACTTTTTCCTCTTGATTTGTCTACTTTTTTTTTTTGAATATCTTTATATCCTCAATCAATGTTAGAAAAGGTTTACTAGCCGTTTGAGCCTTTAGGAGTTTAGGAAGCATTAAATGTATCAAAATCGAATAAAAACTAGTCGTTCCAGATTTTTCCATCACAGGAGACACCCCATGGGACACCTCTTTTTCAATAGTCAAAAAATCAGCTTTTGTTTGCTCTCAAAAACTATAGAGGACGACCCATGGGATGCCCTTTTTCATATGGGATGACCCAGGGGATATCCCTTTTTGTGTGCCACTCCAAAAACTTGCATGTCGACAAGCCAAACTGAAAAGAGTCGATCTAAAGGTCGCCCCTTTTTGCCCAAGCTGATTTTTATTCATTTTTAAGCTTCTAAAAATTTTAAAAATATCTTCAAATAATTTGATATCATCATGAATGATCTTGAGGCTTCCGAAAAACATCAATTTCACCTCCAACTTAATGAATTTATTACTTTGGCTATCTTCAATCATTTCTTTTAATTAAAAAACTTTTAGATCTCTTGAAATAAATTTTTAAAATATCTCTAAAGATAAATATTAATAGTACCTCTCTCAAATATTTTGTGCTCATCAAAATCAATCCTTAAAACAACAATCTCTCTCTTTTTGATGGTGATAAAATATTTAAGTATAAGCAAAATAAAGTAAATTTAACATTGAAAAAGGGAGACACCATTTAAAATGAAGGAGCTCAAGAAAATATGCATAAGTGATTACTTCAATGCATCTTGTAAGGGCATTCACTTTTATTAAACAAATTTCTTTTAGAAGAGCTTAGGGGTTATGTGTCATGCACATGGTTTAGAGAATTTTAGCATATAATAGCTATCATTTAGTATTTTTCATAGAAAATTCATCATTTTGCATTTTATATAAAAATTGAGCAATTTTCATAGAAAATTCAACATTATCATTTTGCATCACTTTAGCTACATGTATGTAAGTATGAAAATTCAATATTTTTCACTCTGGCTCACTTTTGCTATGAAAGTTCAGTACTTTTCACTTTTGCTTATACTATATTGCATACATAATTCACTCTCCCTTTTTGACATCATCAATAAAAAAAATGAAGATATTTTTGATTTAAAATAATACTCCTCCTGAAAATTTCAAGCTTGTAGATTCTACTGTATAAGTGATATAAATCATACAACATATGGCCAATAAAAGTCACATTATTTCTAAAAATTTTACTTTTTGAAAATATTGCTTATACCAAATAATATATATTTACTCTCCCTTTTTGGCATCATCATTTAAAATTGACATCCCTTTTTAAAAAAAAAATCAAAATCAACTCCCCCTTTTTGTTTGATTATAAGGAACCTATCCATGATACATATTCAACAAGTTGCATTCAAGGTTTATAACAAAATATAATGCCAATTTCATATCACCAACCACATCAATCATAAGTCTAAAGTAAGTTCACATCAGTCAAAAAGATATAACTTCATTTAAAATACATTAATATATTTCATTATACTCACATAATACTAAAAGTACATAATGTTAGCCAAAATACATCAAAATATGCAATAGTAGCTAACATACAACGAAACATAACATCTATATATCCATAAATTCAATTTTTAGGCAAGTGATACCAAATTTCATACATATATATATATATATGCTCTTTTCTTATCATCGTTTCAAGCACATACATGAGCATATCAATCAAATTAAAAGTATTATAGGCATATACTTATCACACACACTCTCTTCCCTTTTAAAAACAATAAAAACAAACAAAGACTCAAATCTAAAGATATTCAATTTTCAGAATTTGATTTGAGTTATTTTTCTTCAGATTAAACTGGAGTTTAACTTTCAAATTCAGAATAAGACTTCTAAAAAAAAATTGAGAGTGAAAAAATGAAACTTTTTTTTATTAAATTTAAATCGAACTTGGCCAGTTTTGGAAAATGTGTTTCATTTTTTTTATGTAACATTAAATTTTATACAAACTCGATGACACTACTCTCCTTTTCCAAAAGTATAAATTCAAAAATACTTCTCAAGTTCAGTTAAAAAAAAAATACTTTGAGCTTTAAAAATTCAAGAAAGATAGAGCCTATTTGAAACTCAAGATTTTAGAGTATCAAAATTAGGCACAAGATATGTTTTACTTTTTCAAAAGATATCTCTTCCTTTCTTTTAAAAGATATCATTCTATTAAGTTCAAAAAAGTTATAAATTTTTTGAATTTATCTCAAATAGTATCATATCAAGAATATATCAATAAAAAATATATTTAAGATTAAATTTTTTTTTTAAAGATGAAGCAATATAGTGCAATAAGAATAAGTTATTTGGTACCAAGTATAAAAATTTTTTAAAAAAAAAATCTTCTTGATATCGATTGTGAAAATAATCATCCTCATATTAATTATTTTGAGAATCAACTCAAATAATTACTTGCTTGAAATTTTTTTTTGATACCACTTGAAGATTTAAGAAGAGTAAATTTTAAAGTTATTTAAAAAAATAATCAATCATAGTGAAATACAAAAATATGTGTCAAATTTGGCTTGATACTAATACATTATCAAAAATGATGATAGGATCAAATCATACAAAGTATGAATGAATAAATCCAAAAAAATCATGATTGCTCTAATCAAAGTATAAATATTCATTAATAAACTTTCTTTTAAGTATAATAATGATTTTTTAAAAATACATCAAATGAATAGAACAACAAGAGTGTATAAATATATTAAGACAAATGATCATTAATAATTTTTATTTCTATTAACTTTCAAAATAATTTCTCCTATTTAGTTACAAAGAAGATTTCTTTTTTAATGTTCCAATAATATTTTCTCTTTTTTCATAATAAATGCTAGAAAATTTATGTTTCTTGATACTCTCTTTTTTCTTCCAAATTATGCATAATTAGTTGATTTTAAGAGAATGAGTTTTAAATTTTTTTTAAGATTTATAAATAGAGCATACAATGCATCAAGCAAATAAGTATAAACATGAAATAACTAACAATCATTAGGCATACTCAATTTTCAAAAAGAATCACATTTCCATTGATTTTTGAAAAGAGATTACAACAAGTGACTACATCAATATATCCAAAATACATGAATACTACATCTATAAAAAAATGATCCAATGAAATTGAAAGAAAAATCTAGTGAGATTTAAAATAGATAGCACTAAGCATAAGAATCCAAAATTCTTAGTTTTCTTCTAACTTCACAAAATCTATCTTTATTTAAAAATTTTATAAAAATATTTGTTAATTATTTTTTAGAGCAAACAAAGTCAACCGATACATTATTATTTTGCATATGCTCTCTTATGAAATGATACATTATTTCAATGTATTTTGATCTAGAATATTGAATTTGATTTTTAGTTAGATTAATGGTACTAGTACTATCACATCTTATAGGAATGTTATTAAATTTTATGCCAAAATCTTCGAGTTATTGTTTAATCTACAAGATTTGAGCATAACAACTTTCGATTGCAATGTATTCTGCCTCAGCTGAAGATAATACTATCAAATTTTATTTCTTGCTAAACCAAGAGACTAAGTTTATTCTAAAAAATTGACAAGTTCCACTAGTGCTCTTTCTATCTAATTTATATTCTACAAATTCTGTATCCGAGTATCCTATTAAGTTTATAGATAATTGTTTAGAAAACTATAATCCTAAAGTTTGTATTCCATTTAAATATTTTAAGATTCTTTTGATAGCATTTAAATGTGATTCTTTAGGGTTGGATTGAAATTTTACACTCATACAAACACAAAACATGATATCAGATCTACCAGCAGTAAGATATAATAAGGATCCTATCATACCTCTATAAAGCTTTAAATTAACACTCTTATAATTTTCATCCTTGTGTAATTTGCATGAAGGACTCATAGGTGTGCCAATGCTTTTAGAGGTCTCCATCCAAATCTCTTTAACAATTTTTTTATATACTTGCTTTAGCAAATGAAGATCCCTTCTCTTGATTGCTTAATTTGGAGTCCGAGAAAAAAAGTGAGTTCTCTCATCATACTTATCTGAAACTCCCCCTGCATGAGCTTGGCAAAATCTCAGCACAAGATTTTATTAGTTGACTCAAAAAATAATATCATCAACATATATTTATATAACAAGAATATCTTTAACCTTTCTTTTTATGAAAAGAGTTGCATCTACTTTTTCTCTTGAAAATTTATTTTTTAATAAAAATTTATTAAGTCTTTCATACCATGCTCTAGGTGCTTGTTTCAAATCATATAAAATTTTCTTTAATTTGAAAACATTGTTTGAAAAAATATGATTTTCAAAACTAGGTTGCTGCTCTACATATACTTCTTCCATAGTAAAATCATTTAGAAAAGTACTTTTTACATCCATTTAAAATAATTTAAAATTCATGAAATATGGATAGACAAGCAAGAGTCTTATGGTCTCTAATCTAGCAACAAGTGCAAAAGTCTCATTAAAAGCAATTCCTTCTTATTGATTATATCCTTTAGCTACTAATCTTGCTTTATTTTTAATAATATTTTTATTTTCATCTAATTTATTTTTAAACACCCATTTAGTTCCAATTATGGGATGATCTTTAGGTCTAGGTACTAAGATCCATACATTATTTCTTTCAAACTGATTTAATTCTTTTTGCATGGTATTTATCTAATTATGGTCTTTTTCGACTTCATCAATGGTTTTTGGTTCAAAATGAGAGATAAAAATAAAATAATTATTAACATCTCTAAGAGAAGATCAAGTTCTTACCCCATGTGTAGGATCACTAATTATAAGTTCCTTGGGGTAGTTGTGAATATATTTCCATTCTTTTGAAAAATCATATGTACCTTGAGGTTGCTCTTGTAGTTTTTGTTGTTCCTCACCTTCATCCTCATGTTTGTCCTCATGGTTTTTCTCATTTTGGATTACTGAGTCTTTTAAGGTGAGCTTTTTCATTTCTTCTACAATAAGACCTACATGATCAATACCTTCATTTTTTTTTGATGAAAGATCATCTAGTCTCATCAACGACAACATGTATCGACTCTTCTACAATTAAGATCATTTTATTAAACACTATATATGCTTTACTAAAAGTAAAATAACCAAGAAAGATTGCTTCATCAGATTTAACATCAAATTTTTCTAACTTATTTTTATCATTATTTAAAATAAAGCATCAACAATCAAAAATATGAAAATATGCAATGTTAGGTTTTTTTTCTTTTCAAAGTTCATAAGGTATTTCTTTAAAATTAGTCTTATTAAAGTATGGTTTAAAATGTAACATACTATGTTAATTACCTCTGTCCAAAAATATCTTGGAAGATTACTTTTTCATAGTATGGTACGGGCTATTTCTTCAAAGATTCTATTTTTTTTTCTACTACCCCATTTTGTTGAAGTATCCTATATGCAGAAAAATTATGTTCAATACCCTTCTCATCATAAAACTTATCAAAATCTTTGTTTTCAAACTCGGTACCATGATCATTATAAATTTTAAAAATTAAAAAAAAAAATTAATTAAAAATTTTCAATAAAACTTGGTAAAAATTGGAAAAAGTTTCATCCTTGTATGGCATAAATAAAATCATATAAATAGAAAAAAGTCATCAATAATAACAAATTCATATCTTTTTTCACCTAAGCTTGTAGTTCTAGTGGATCCAAACAAATCCATATGCAATAATTCAAAGGGTCTAGTAGTTAAAATGATATTTTTTGATTTGAAAGAAACACTAGTTTGTTTGTCTAGTTGGTATGCATCATAAATTTTATCTTTTTCAAAATTTAGTTTAGGTAAATTAATGATCAAATCTTTTTTGATGAGTTTAGAAAGGGAATACATGCTTATATATGCAAGCCTACGGTGCCAAAGTCAATTAGTCTCATTAATCTTGACATTCATGGCTACTAGATATTGCATATTTTGTAAGGATAGATCATTCAAATCTACCATGTAAATATTACCATGTCTATATCCAATGAATCTCATACTATCATTATTAGGACTAGTTACAATGCACATAGTGGATTCAAATATAACTTTAAAACCCTTATCACATATAATTAACTAATGCTTAAAAGATTATGCTTGAGACCATCTACTAATAAAATATTTTCAATGAATGTGGAGGGAGTGATACCAATGTTACCTACTCCAATGTCTTCCCTTTGTCATGATATTCAAAGGTAACCATCTCTCCATCTTTTGCTTCAAGGGTGATGAATTGAGATTCATCACTGGTCATGTGTCTTGAACACTCACTATCAAGATACCATCTTTTATTTGATCTTTGGAATGCAAGACACACCTACACAGAAAATCAAGTTTTAACTTTAGGTACCCAAGCTTTCTTGGATCCTTTTTGGTTAGTCATAATAGTTTCTTTTGGAACACATATCATCTTTACATTAGAGCTACCAAATCTATTAGAAGAGCATGCATATAATTTATGGTCTAATTTACCACAACTAAAATATAAAATTTTATTTTGAGGAGAGCTTACAAATATATTTTTCAAAATTTTTATTTCTTTAGAGGGTTGTAATCAAGATCAACTTTATTATAAACTACTCTTTGGTTTTCAAGAATCATTTCTAATTTATTTGAACTTAAAGTAAACTTATCTACAATATGTTTCAGCTTATTTACTTCAATTTTTAGGTTCTGATTTTTTTGGATTAAATTTCTATTTTTAGCTAAAATATCTTCCTTTTCTTTGAGTAAACATTGATTTTGCATTTTCAGCTCTTTGTTCTCTAATTCTAGCTTCTTTGGATCATCTAATAGATCATAGAAAGCCTCTTGCAATTCATCAAAAGTAAATTCATTCGAGGAATCAGATGTTACCTCATTTTCATATGCCATGAGATAAAGGTCAGCTTCTTCATGGGAATCATCATCAGAGTTTGATTCATCGTTGTCACTCGAAGTTGCCACCATAGCCTTCTTTTTAAATTTCTTAGGGGCCTTCTTGAGTTGAGGACATTTGGATCTAAAATGTTCCAACTTTTTATATTTATAACATATAAGGGGCTGCTCTTTATCCTTCTCTTTACTTGGCTTCTCCTTGGTTAATGGCATTCTTTTTACTCTTTGCCTCCTTTTTTTCATGAACCTTATGAATTTCTGAGTGATGAGTGCAAACTCTGCATTTTCATTGTCAGATTGGTCCAAATCTTCTTCTTGGGCCATAGACCTGAGAGCTATAGTCTTTTTCTTCTCAGTCTCTTCTTTACTGTGTTACCTCATGGTGAGTTCGTGTATCATGAGTGACCCTAGAAGCTCCTCCAAAGATAAGATATTAAGATCTTTTACTTTTTGAATCGTCATGACCTTCGCCTCCCATATTTTTGGTAGAGATCTAAGCACCTTTCTCACAAGAGCACTATTAGAATAGGACTTACCAAGACTCTTAAGCCCATTTATGATATCAGTAAAATGAGTAAATATTTAGATAATAGACTCATCAGGTTTCATTTTAAAAAGTTCATATTTGTAGATAAGCATATTGATTTTAGACTCTATAACCTGATTAGTACCTTCATGTGTTATTTCTAATCTATTCTATATTTTTTTTAGCAGAATTATATATAAAAATTTTATTAAATTCGTTTACATCTAAAGCACAATACAAAACATTTATAGCTTTTGCATTAAGTTGTGCCATCTTCTTGTCACTCTCATCCCACTCATTTTCAGGTTGGGAAATATCCTTCCCATCAATTTGCTTTGTGAGTGAGTGAGATCTATTTACTATGATACTCCACATATTATAGTCAAATATTTGAATAAAAATCTTCATCTTCATCCAAGCTTTTCAATAGATATAATTTGACCTGTTGGTGCAAAAATCCGCTTGCGCAGGAGAAGCTGGAGTCGCGGTCGCCGTCGGGACCTGCAAAAGAAGTCTAAACTGGAGGTGGGGTTGCTCCGGCAAGACCCTCCGACGCTCAAGTCAGTTCTCTACCTCAACAAGAATGGAGTGCTCGAACAAAAATTTTAGCAGAGTTTCTAGGTAAAAATGAGAGCTTATAAAATAACGTATCTGGGATCCCCTTTTTATAGGCGGAGGGGGCAGCAAGCTGATAGCGACATCTGTAACCGTCTAGTAGTGGGCTGCCCAGGGTCAGACAGAGTTTGTTGCGAAGAGTAGTGGAGTAAATCCGTGGCTATCACCGAAGCGTGCCACGTGGAGTCTGCCGCAGGGAGTGGAGCGACGTCCGTTGTCGTGACTTGCCAGGAGATGGAAGAATCGCATGGTATCCATCGCAGGAAGTGGAGCAGTGCTGTGGCCATTACTGCGGCCTGCCAGGGAGTAATGGAGCCGCGTAGGATCCACCGCAGGGAGTAATGGAGCCACGTAGGATCCACCGCAGGGAGTAATGGAGCCGCGTAGGATTCGCCGAAGGGAGTGGAGCAGAATCGTGGCCATTACTACGGCCTGCCAGGGAGTCCAGACTTGTCGGCTGAAGTTCGGTTGGAGTCCGTAGCTGGAGAGAGGTGGCTAGCTGTCCGTCCGAGAGGAGCTTGGAGTCTGGCTCTCGCAGGAGCCCGGACGGAGTCTTCTTTCAGTTGAAGTCAGGGACGAAGTCTGGCTCCCACAGGAGCCCGGACGGAGTCTTCCCGCAGCTGGGGCTAGAGGCGAAGTCTGGCTCCCATAGGAGTTCGGGCGAAGTCTACCTGCAATTAGAATTGGTAGTGAAGTCCGGCTCCCGTAGGAGTCCGAACGAAGCTTACCTGTAATTAGAGTCAGGGATGAAGTCTGGCTCCCGTAGGAGTTCGGACGAGGTTTACCTGCAGCTGGAGTCGTGGGCGAAGTCCGGCTCCCGTAGGAGTCCGGACGAAGTTTGCGGGTGAAGTCGTGGGTGAGGTCCGGCTCCCGTAGGAGTCCGGACGAAGCCTGCGGGCGAAGTCGTGGGCGAGGTCCGGCTCCCGTAGGAGTCCGGACGAAGCTTACCTGCAATTAGAGTTAGGGACGAAGTCTGGCTCCCGTAGGAGTCCGGACGAAGTTTACCTGCAGCTGGAGTCGTGGAAGGAGTCTAGCTCCCGTAGGAGCCCGGGCTGAGCCTGCGGGCGAAGTCGTGGGTGAGGTCCGGCTCCCGTAGGAGTCCGGACGAAGCCTGTGGGCGAAGTCGTGGGCGAGGTCCGGCTCCCGTAGGAGTCCGGACGAAGCTTACCTGCAATTAGAGTCAGGGATGAAGTCCGGCTCTCGTAGGAGTCCGGACGAAGTTTACCTGCAGCTGGAGTCATGGGCGGAGTCCGGCTCCCGTAGGAGCCCGGGCTGAGCCTGCGGGCGAAGTCGTGGGCGAGGTCTGGCTCCCGTAGGAGTCCGGACGAAGCCTGCGGGCGAAGTCGTGGGCGAGGTCAGGCTCCCGTAGGAGTCCGGATGAAGCATACCTGCAATTAGAGTCAGGGATGAAGTCCGGCTCCCATAGGAGTCCGGACAAAGTTTATCTATAGCTGGAGTCGTGGGCGGAGTCCGGCTCCCGTAGGAGCCCGGGCTGAGCCTGCGGGCGAAGTCGTGGGCGAGGTCCGGCTCCGGTAGGAGTCCGGACGAAGCCTGTGGGCGAAGTCGTGGGCGAGGTCCGGCTCCCGTAGGAGTCCGAACGAAGCTTACCTACAATTAGAGTCAGGGATGAAGTCCGACTCCCGTAGGAGTCCGGACGAAGTTTACCTGCAGCTGGAGTCGTGGGCGGAGTCCGGCTCCCGTAGGAGCCCGGGCTGAGCCTGCGGGCGAAGTCGTGGGCGAGGTTTGACTCCCGTAGGAGTCCGGATGAAGCTTACCTGCAATTAGAGTCAGGGATGAAGTCCAGCTCCCGTAGGAGTCTGGACGAAGTTTACCTGCAGCTGGAGTCGTGGGCGGAGTCCGGCTCCCGTAGGAGCTCGGGCTGAGCCTGCGGGCGAAGTCGTGGGCGAGGTCTGACTCCCGTAGGAGTCCGGACGAAGCTTACCTGCAATTAGAGTCAGAGACGAAGTTCGGCTCCCATAGGAGTCCGGACGAAGTTTACCTGCAGCTGGAGTCGTGGGCGGAGTCCGGCTCCCGTAGGAGCCCAGGCTGAGCCTGCGGGCGATGTCATGGGCGAGGTCCGGCTCCCGTAGGAGTCCGGATGAAGCTTACCTGCAATTAGAGTCAGGGATGAAGTCTGGCTCCCGTAGGAGTCCGAACGAAGTTTACCTGCAGCTGGAGTCATGGGCGAGGTCCGGCTCCCGTAGGAGTCCGGACGAAGCTTACCTGCAATTAGAGTCAGGGATGAAGTCCGGCTCCCGTAGGATTCCGGACGAAGTTTACCTGCAGCTGGAGTCATGGGCGGAGTCCGGCTCCCGTAGGAGCCCGGGCTGAGCCTGCGGGCGAAGTCATGGGTGAGGTCCGGCTCTCGTAGGAGTCCGGATGAAGCTTACCTGCAATTAGAGTCAGGGACGAAGTCCGGCTCCCGTAGGAGCCTGGATGAAGTTTACTTGCAGCTGGAGTCGTGGACGGAGTCCGGCTCCCATAGGAGCCCGGGCTGAGCCTACGGGCGAAGTCGTGGGCGAGGTTCGGCTCCCGTAGGAGTCCGGACGAAGCTTACCTGCAATTATAGTCAGGGACGAAGTCCGGCTCCCATAGGAGTCCGGACGAAGTTTACCTGCAGCTGGAGTCGTGGGCGGAATCCGGCTCCCGTAGGAGCCCGGGCTGAGCCTGCGGGCGAAGTCGTGGGCGAGGTCCGACTCCCGTAGGAGTCCGGATGAAGCTTACCTGCAATTAGAGTCAGGGATAAAATTCGGCTCCCATAGGAGTTCGGACGAACTTTACCTGCAGCTGGAGTCGTGGGCGGAGTCCGACTCCCATAGGAGCCCGGGCGGAGCCTGCGAGTGAAGTCGTGAGCGAGGTCCGGCACCCGTAGGAGTCCGAACGAAGTTTGCGGGTGAAGTCGTGGGCGAGGTCCGGCTCCCGTAGGAGTCCGGACGTCGCGAGGAATCCGGTCGACGCTGGCGGGGTCCTGTCCGTCGGTAAAACTGGGGAGTGTGGCGGAGGCTTGGCCACCTGGGTGGTTTGAAGGGATGTTGCCAGAAGTCGAAAGTCAGTTGGGTCCCCGAAAGGTCACTCCCATCACGTACTTTGACTGGGGGGGTATTATATACCCAACACCAGTCCCCCTACTTTCGAGTTCGAATTTCGAATAAAGAAAGTACAGAAAGATTATCACAGCCGAAGTTCTTTTCTCGATGTCCGTGCGCGATCGTTCTCAGATATTTTGGTATTTAATGCGCGTGTGCTGAAGCCTTTTTTCGATTAAGGCGACCCGAAGAGTCTTTTCGAAACTCCCACCAGGGCGTGATCCCAAGCGTCACGCCATGAAAGTCTGCGAACGGTCCACCCTAGGTCGCGGTGAGTGAGACACACGGTGAGTATTGTTTAGCCTAGGGACACCTGCCACCATAATTGCACCAGACACCGTCGCCTATTTAAGCCCCCACCTCTCCTCCAGAGGCTTCACTTCGCCTGAGGGATGACAACTTTCCTTCGCCTGAGAGTTTAGCCACTCAGCCACTCCATTGGTGCCCCTTCCGACTTCGAGCATCCCTCGCGCTGGTCTTTGCCATCTCCGCCGACTCTCCACTGCTTCTAGTCCCCCGAGTCTCTCCACGGGGTTCCCCTGCGCAGGCCTCCGCTCCGGAGGCCAATCTCCAGAGGATGCCACGGGCTAAGAAGAGTACAAGGAGGAGAACAGCAGCCTGCGAATTCTTCGATCGTCGAACTGCCGTTGAGGGTTTCCGCCGTCGTAAAGAGGGCTCGAGGGAGAATTCCTTCAACAACAGGGGTTTAATAATGGGGACAACCGATGAAGGCATTCTGCCTGAGAATTTCGGAGTAATTGAATGGAGCGACACTAGTCAAGGGGGCGGAGCGGTCGTTACAGGCCGTGGCGGGATCCTTGATGTCATCGGGGTCGAGGGACCAGAAGCGATCGGCGTCGACGGTGGGGCAGTAAAACTTGTTGCGGGGATGGTGGAAATAGCGCATGCCGACCTTGCCGGAATGCCTAGGACGGTGGTTGTCATGGAGCATCCGGTGATGGCGCGTATCTCCGGCGCCATCACTGCCTCTGGGGTAACTCCAGTTCTTCTTGAAACAGGTCGTCATCGCCGCTGCCGTTGCCCTTGCTGCCCCCTGGAATCTATCCCATCCTTTTCCCCCTAGGGTTGGGATTTCGAAGGTGGAGCGGAACGAGGCGGGGGGGCGAGAGCTGAGAGGCTTGTCACATGTGCTGGAAAATACTGCTGGGAAGGATAGAACCGGAAAGAGAAGTCTGCAGCTCGAAGTAGCCTCCAGTGTGATCCTTTCAAGTCTTGTAATAATATTTTATTTTTTTTTTGGCCCTCCGGGTCTTGTAACGTACATCAAAAAATCAGAAGGAGATTTTGTTACCTCATTTGCGCTTTGCGTCGAATTGTTGTCTGCCGAACTTCCTTTCTTTACCATTGTTGCGGTTGTATTCCCTTCTTTTTACTTCTCTTCTCTTCTTTCTTCTTTTTTTTTTTTTTGAATTTTTCCTCCGCTCTTGGTGGGGCTACGGGAGTTCGGCTCCCGTGAGCAAAGTCGGGGTGAAGTCCGGCTCCCGTGAGAGTTCGAACAGAGTTTACCTGCGAGCGAAGTCGTGGGCGGAGCCCGGCTCCCATAGGAACCCGGGCGAAGCCTTCCCGCAGTCGGGGTCGAGGATGGAACCTGGCTCCCGTAGGAGTCCGAGCGAAATCTGCCTGTGGCTGGAGTCGGAGACGAGATCTAGCTCCCGTAGGGGTCCGATCGAAATCCGCCTGCAATCAAGGTCAGGGATGAAGTCCGGCTCCTGTAGGAGTTCGGACGAAGTTTACCCGTAAGTGAAGTCCCGGACGGAGCTCGGCTCCCGTAGGAGTCCGGGTGAAGTTTGTCCGCAGTCGAAGTTGGAGGCAGAGTCCGGCCCCCGTGGGAATCCGAACGGAGTTTACCGGCGGCCGAAGTCGGGGATGAAGTTCGGCTCCCGTAGGAGTCCGGACGGAGCCTTATTGCGAAGGGGCCGCTGGAGAAGGTTTTTCCTTCCGGTCTAAAGAGAACCGGGCCTTCGATTTTGCTCGAGTTAGGATGAGGTTCTCCTCCTGTCCCTAACAGGGCTATGGGGGCGCATATGGGCGTTGCAGGGCCTCTCCCCCCCATCTGGTCTAAAGAGAACCGGGCCTTCGACTTTGCTCAAGTTAGGGCGAGGTTCTCCTCCTGTCCCTAACAGGGCTGTGGGGGCGCAAATGGGCATTGCAGGGCCTCTCCCCCCATCCGGTCTAAAGAGAACTGGACCTTCGACTTTGCTCAAGTTAGGACGAGGTTCTCCTCCTGTCCCTAACAGGGCTGTGGGGACGCATATGGGCGTTGCAGGGCCTCTCCCCCCATCCGGTCTAAAGAGAACCGGGCCTTCGACTTTGCTCAAGTCAGGACGAGGTTCTCCTCCTGTCCCTAACAGGGCTGTGGGGGCGCATATGGGCGTTGCAGGACCTCTCTCCCCATCCGGTCTAAAGAGAACCGGGCCTTTGACTTTGTCGAAATGAGGTTCCCCTCTTGCTTCTGATACAGTTTGTTTGGACTGCCCTGTCGATGTAAGATAGTGCCAAAGGGGGGAGACATGTAGATAGACAACTTTTAATTAAAATAAAGTTATTGGTAGTACATCCGTAAGTTTTTCGAGCTCCATGGTCGCGGGAGGTCGGCTCCTTCGAGTTCCTTGAGATAATAAGTTTCGGGCCGGACTACTTCTTTGACCTCATACGGGCCCTCCCAGTTTGGGGCGAGCTTCCCTCGATCCTGAGGTTGCGAGACAGCGGCCCGTCGAAGCACTAGATCTCCTGCTCTAAAGACTTTATTCTTGACCCTGGAGTTGTAATAGCGAGCGACTTTCTGTCTGTAGGCTGCCATTCGAACCTGAGCTACCTCCCGCCTTTCTTCCAGCAGGTCGAGGTTGGCTTTAAGACCTTGCGAATTTTGATGTTCGTCGAATGCCACGACTCGTGCCGACGGGAGTTTAAGCTCAATTGGGATGACGGCCTCCGTTCCGAAGGCCAAAGCAAAGGGGGTCTCCCCTGTGGGCAGTCTTTGGGTAGTTCGATATGCCCACAACACATGATAAAGTTCATCCGCCCAAGTTTCCTTCGCCTTTTCGAGCCTTGTCTTAATCCCCTGCAGGAGGGTCCTGTTAGTCACCTCAGCTTCGCCGTTCGCCTGAGGATGGGCTACTGATGTGAAGTTATGGGAGATGTTTAGATCTTCACAGAATTTGACGAATCTTGCTCCCGTGAATTGCTGCCCATTATCAGTGATCAGGGTCCTAGGCAGACCGAACCTACACACGATCGACTTCCAGACGAAATCTTGCACTTTTGCTTCTGTGATTTTTGCTAGTGGTTCGGCTTCAACCCATTTGGTGAAGTAGTCGATCGCTACAAGGAGGAATTTTCTCTACTCCGATGCCATGGGAAAGGGGCCAAGGATGTCCATCCCCCATTGCGCAAAAGGCCATGGGGCACTCAAGGGTGTAAGCTCGGTGGTGGGCTGTCTCTGGATATTAGCATATCTCTGGCATCGATCACACTTTCTGACATATTCAATCGAATCATGATGCATGTCAGCCAATAATATCCTTGATGGAGCAACTTATGGGATAAAGATCTATCTCCTAGATGATTTTCGCAGATTCCTTCATGCACCTCCCATAAGGTGTAGTCAGCTTCTGAAGGTCGGAGACATTTCAAAAGGGGCAAAGAGTATGATCTCTTGTACAACTTGCCCTCATAAAGGATGTATCGGGAGGCTTGATTTCTGAGCTTCCGAGCCTCTTTTGCATCCTGGGGGAGAATCCCATCCCTGAGATAGGTTATCAGTGGGTCGACCTAGCTGGGCTCGTGGTCAACTTCCATCACGGGCCGCGATTCTTCTGTGCTCGGGCACTTTAGAACTTCAAAAACAATGCCTTTGGGCAATTCGGCTGGAGCCAACGTCGCCAGCTTGGAAAGAAGGTCAGCCCTGGTATTTTCCAACCTCGAAATCTGTCTGATGTTGAAGTTGCTGAAGGCGGGGACGAGCTCCTTTACCCTTTCAAGGTATTTAGCCATGCTGTCCTCCTGTGCTTCGTAATTTTCGTTGACTTGTCCCACTACCAGTTGAGAGTCGCTGTGGACCCGGAGCCGATCTACTCCCAGCTCTTTGGCGATCCTCAGTCCCGCAATCAGAGCTTCATATTTCGCTCCGTTGTTCGTTGCGAAGAACTCAAAATGCAGAGCATACTCCGCGATGATTCCCTCCGGACTGATCAAGATCAGGCCCGCACCTGCGCCTGACATGTTGGAAGATCCGTCTACATAGAGGGCCCAAAAGTGATCAGAGGGATCTGCTTCTTCTTTGGGGGAGTTCGGTCCGGGCTTCAGGCTGTCAATTTTGCCTTGTTCAGGTTCGGCCTCCTCTAGGATGGTACACTCCACTATGAAATCTGCCAATATTTGGGCCTTCACTGCTGGCCTGGGTCAATAGTTGATGTCGAATTCTGTGAGCTCGATCGCCCATTTTGCCATCCTCCCGAAGGCATCCGCCCTGTGCAAAATTGCCTTGATCGGTTGGTCGGTGAGCAGCGTTACGGTGTGCCCTTGAAAGTAGGGTCGTAGCCTCCGGGCTGCAATCAACAAGGCGTAAGTCAGTTTTTCTAATTTGGTATACCTGGTCTCAGCGTCTCTCAACGCGCGACTGATGTAGTAGATCGGTCATTGGACTTTAGCTTCTTCTTTGACAAGGACAGCCGCGAGAGCCATGGGAGAGACCGCCAAGTATAAAAACAGTTCCTCCCCAGGCTCCGACTTTGCCAACAGTGGGGGTGAGCCGAGGTAGCTCTTTAGTTCTTCGAACGTCTGTTGGCACTCAGAGGTCCAACAGAAGTTCTTCGGCTGCTTGAGGGTTTGAAAGAAGGGTAAGCACCGTTCGGCCGACCTTGCGACAAAGTGATTTAGGGCCGCTACCCTCCCAGTAAGGCGCTGAACCTCTTGTATCAACTTTGGGGCAGCCATCTCCTAGATGGCGCAAATTTTTTCTGGATTGGCCTAAATCCCGCGTCCCGATACCATGAAGCCCAGGAATTTTCCCGATGTTACTCTGAAAGTGCATTTAGTCAGGTTCAGCTTCATTTTATATCTCTGGAGAGCGTCGAAGGTCTCCTCGAGGTCGGCGACGTGGTCCACGAAAGATTTACTTTTTACGAGCATGTCGTCCACGTAGACCTCCATATTGCGGCCGATTTGCTTCTTGAAGATTTTGTTCACCAACCGCTGGTAGGTTGCGCCTGTATTTTTGAGGCTGAAAGGCATGACCCTGTAACAGTAAAGGCCACGGTTAGTAATGAAAGCGGTCTTTTCTTCATCTTCCGATGCCATCCTGATTTGATTATAGCCGGAGAATGCGTCCATGAAGGTGAGAAGCTCATGGCCTGAGGTCGCATCCACCAGTTGATCGATTCTGGAAAGGGGATAGCTGTCCTTTGGGCAGGCCTTATTCAGCTTTTTGAAGTCTATGCACATCCTCCACTTGCCGTTTGCTTTTTTGACTAGGACAACGTTGGAAATCCAATCAGGATAATTGACTTCCCTAATGAATCTGGCTTTAAGTAGCTTGTCCACTTCTTCGGCTATCGCTCTCTGCCTCTCTGGCGCATGACCTCGGATTTTTTCTTTCGTCGGTCGATGCCTTCGATCGACGGCCAGGCGGTGCTCCATGACTTCCATGTCAATCCCCGGTATGTCCGCTGGAACCCAAGCGAAAACGTCTGCATTCTTTCGTAGGAAATTGATGAGACGCATCCACACCTCCTCCCCCAGGTTGGAGTCGATCATCACTACATGCTCCGTGTTCCCGTCGTTCAAAGGGATCGGTACCAGATCTTCAATTGGAACGCCCCTCTCTTCAGTGAGGTCATCGCGAGCATCCAGTCCATCGACTGGACAGGGGTCAGATTGGTCGCTTCTTTGTAGGGCTATGTTGTAACAGTGTCTGGCCAAGGCTTGGTCTCCTCAGACCTTTCCGATCCCCTGGTTGGTGGGGAATTTCAACTTCAAATGGTAGGTTGATACGATGGCTCGGAGAGCATTGAGGCCAGGTCGGTCGAGGATTGCGTTGTAGGCTGATGGCACCTTCACCACCAGAAAATTCACCAGAGCCCTGGATTGCCTTGGATATCGACCTGCGGCCACAGTCAAAGTTATTATTCCCTCCGTCGGAACAACATCGCCGGTAAATCCTACCAGAGGGGAGCTAATTGGCCTCAAATGGCCATCAAGGATGGGCATTCTTGAAAAGGCATCGTAGAATAAAATATCGGCCGAACTTTCATTGTCGACAAGAATACAGCGGACGTCATAATTTGTTATATTCAAGGAAACTACAACCGTGTCGTTATGAGGGAATTGAACTCCCTGAGCATCTTCTTCGGTAAAGGTTATGGGCTCCTCAATCTTTTGTCGCTTGGGGGGTATGGCCAGTACGTTGGTTGCTTCTTGCCGGGATCCTCCTGAGATGGTGTTGGCAAAATCCGTCGGAGGTCGATTGTCCAACCACTCCATGCCGGCGACCATTGCTGGAGGATGTGGGGCCTGGGAACCCAGAGGTGAGATCGGAGCCTGAGATCTGGCTGCGGAGGCCGTGGGTCGTCGTGTGGATGCTTCGCGAGAAGTCAACGGGCGAGGATCCAGTGGGGGGAAGGAGGAGCGGATGTCGGAGAAGATGACCAGAGGTGGTTCCGTTGAGCGCTCCTTCAAGAACAAGGATACCGCGGAGGTTCACCCCTTCCTCTAGCGCCAATCCTGTTGGTGCAAAAATCTGCTTGCGCTAGAGAAGCTGGAGTCGCGGTCACCGTCGGGACCTGCAAAAGAAGTCTAAACCGGAGGTGGGGTTGCTCCGGCAAGACCCTCCGATGCTCAAGTCAGTTCTCTTCCTCAACAAGAATGGAGTGCTTGAACAAAAATTTTAGCAGAGTTTCTAGGTAAAAATGAGAGCTTATAAAATAACGTATCTGGGATCCCCTTTTTATAGGCGGAGGGGGCAGCAAGCTAATAGCGACATCTGTAACCGTCTAGTAGTGGGCTGCCCAGGGTCAGGTGGAGTTTGTTGCGAAGAGTAGTGAAGTAGACCCATGGCTATCACCGAAGCATGCCACGTGGAGTCTGCCACAGGGAGTGGAGCGACGTCCGTTGTCGCGACTTGCCAGGAGATGGAAGAATCGCGTGGTATCCATCGCAGGAAGTGGAGCAGTGCTGTGGCCGTTACTGCGGCCTGCCAGGGAGTAATGGAGCCGCGTAGGATCTGCCGTAGGGAGTAATGGAGCCGCGTAGGATCCGTCGCAGGGAGTAATGGAGCCGCATAGGATTCGCCGAAGGGAGTGGAGCAGAATCGTGGCCGTTACTACGGCCTGCCAGGGAGTCCAGACTTATCGGCTGAAGTTCGGTTGGAGTCCGTAGCTGGAGAGAGGTGGCTAGCTGTCCGTCCGAGAGGAGCTTGGAGTCTGGCTCTCGTAGGAGCCCGGACGGAGTCTTCTTTCAATTGAAGTCGGGGATGAAGTCTGGCTCCCACAGGAGCCCGGATGGAGTCTTCCCACAGCTGGGGCTAGAGGCGAAGTCTGGCTCCCGTAGGAGTTCGGACGAAGTCTACCTACAATTGGAATTGGTAGTGAAGTCCGGCTCCCGTAGGAGTCCGGACGAAGCTTACCTGCAATTAGAGTCAGGGATGAAGTCCGGCTCCCATAGGAGTCCAGACGAGGTTTACCTGCAGCTGGAGTCGTAGGCAGAGTCCGGCTCCCGTAGGAGTCCGGACGAAGTTTGCGGGTGAAGTCGTGGGCGAGGTCCGGCTCTCGTAGGAGTCCGGACGAAGCCTGCGGGCGAAGTCATGGGCGAGGTCCGACTCCCGTAGGAGTCCGGACGAAGCTTACCTGCAATTAGAGTCAGGGACGAAGTTCGGCTCCCGTAGGAGTCCGGATGAAGTTTACCTGCAGCTGGAGTCGTGGGCGGAGTCTGACTCTCGTAGGAGCCTGGGCTGAGCCTGCGGGCGAAGTCGTGGGCGAGGTCCGGCTCCCGTAGGAGTCCGAACGAAGCCTACGGGCGAAGTCGTGGGCGAGGTCCGGCTCCCATAGGAGTCCGGATGAAGCTTACCTGCAATTAGAGTCAGGGACGAAGTCCGGCTCCCGTAGGAGTCCGGACGAAGTTTACCTGCAGCTGGAGTCGTGGGCGAAGTCCGGCTCCTGTAGGAGCCCGGGCTGAGCCTGCGGGCGAAGTCGTGGGCGAGGTCCGGCTCCCATAGGAGTCTGGATGAAGCCTGCGGGCAAAGTCGTGGGCGAGGTCCGGCTCCCGTAGGAGTCCAGACGAAGCTTACCTGCAATTAGAGTCAGGAATGAAGTCTGGCCCCCATAGGAGTCTGGACGAAGTTTACCTGCAGTTGGAGTCGTGGGCGGAGTCCGGCTCCCGTAGGAGCCCGGGCTGAGCCTGCGGGCGAAGTCATGGGCGAGGTCCAGCTCCCGTAGGAGTCCGGACGAAGCCTGTGGGCAAAGTCATGGGCGAGGTCTGGCTCCCGTAGGAGTCCGGACGAAGCTTACCTGCAATTAGAGTCAGGGATGAAGTCCGGCTCCCGTAGGAGTCCGGATGAAGTTTAGCTGCAGCTGAAGTCGTGGGCGGAGTCCGGCTCCCGTAGGAGCCCGAGCTGAGCCTGCGGGCGAAGTCGTGGGCGAGGTCCGGCTCCCGTAGGAGTCCGGACGAAGCTTACCTGCAATTAGAGTCAGGGATGAAGTTCGGCTCCCGTAGGAGTCCGGACGAAGTTTACCTGCAGCTGGAGTCATGGGCGGAGTCCGGCTCCCGTAGGAGCCCAGGCTGAGTCTGCGGGCGAAGTCGTGGGCGAGGTCCGACTCCCGTAGGAGTCTGGATGAAGCTTACCTGCAATTAGAGTCAGGGACGAAGTCCAGCTCCCGTAGGAGTCCGGACGAAGTTTACCTGCACCTAGAGTCATGGGCGGAGTCCGGCTCCCGTAAGAGCCCGGGCTGAGCCTGCGGGCGAAGTCGTGGGCGAGGTCCGGCTCCCGTAGGAGTCCGGATGAAGCTTACCTGCAATTAGAGTCAGGGACGAAGTCCGGCTCCCGTAGGAGTCCGGATGAAGTTTACCTGCAGCTGGAGTCGTGGGCGAGGTCCGGCTCTCGTAGGAGTCCGGACGAAGCTTACCTGCAATTAGAGTCAGGGACGAAGTCCGGCTTCCGTAGGAGTCCGGACGAAGTTTACCTGCAGCTGGAGTCATGGGCGGAGTCCGGCTCCCATAGGAGCCCGGGCTGAGCCTGCGGGCGAAGTCGTGGGCGAGGTCCGGCTCCCGTAGGAGTCCGGACGAAGCTTACCTGCAATTAGAGTCAGGGACGAAGTCCGGCTCCCGTAGGAGTACGGACGAAGTTTACTTGCAGCTGGAGTCGTGGGCGGAGTTCGGCTCCCGTCGGAGCCAGGGCTGATCCTGCGGGCGAAGTCGTGGGTGAGGTCCGGCTCCCGTAGGAGTCCGGACGAAGCTTACCTGCAATTAGAGTCAGGGACGAAGTTCGGCTCCCGTAGGAGTTCGGACGAAGTTTACCTGCAGCTGGAGTCGTGGGCAGAGTCCAACTCCCGTAGGAGCCCGAGCTGAGCCTGCGGGCGAAGTCGTGGGCGAGGTCCGGCTCCCTTAGGAGTCCGGACGAAGCTTACTTAAAATTAGAGTCAGGGACGAAGTCCGGCTCCCGTAGGAGTCAGGGACGAAGTCCGGCTCCCGTAGGAGTTCGGACGAAGTTTACCTACAGCTGGAGTCGTGGGCGGAGTCCGGCTCCCGTAGGAGCCCGGGCGGAGCCTGCGGGTGAAGTCATGGGCGAGGTCCGGCTTCCGTAGGAGTCCGAACGAAGTTTGCGGGTGAAGTCATGGGCGAGGTCCAGCTCCCGTAGGAGTCCGGACGTCGCGAAGAATCCGATCGACGCTGGCGGGGTCCTGTCCATCGGTAAAACTGGGGAGTGTGGCGGAGGCTCGGCCGCCCGGGCGGTTTGAATGGATGTTGCCGGAAGTCGAAAGTCAGTTGGGTCCCCGGAGGGTCACTCCCATCACGTACTTCGGCTGGGGGGGTATTATATACCCAACATGACCCATTAAAAAATGAAGGTCGATTTATGAATTGCCCCTCGGCAAGTGAAATACCAGCTTGAGTTACCCCAGATCTTTTGCTCTTGATGGTGAAGTCAAGTAAGGGCTAAAGCATTAGATTCTGATACTACTTATTGTCCAGCTATATAACCCAAGAGGGGGTGAATTGGATTTCTTTAAAAAAATTTAAAAGATTGAATAACAAGATGTGCTTTTGATGTTTTTAAATGAGGTGAAGCAAGTAATGTGCTAGAACATAATAGAAGGGAGTAGAGACAAAGCAATCAGCAAATAAGAAAAGCAAGCAACACAAACAAAGGGTTTATAATGGTTCAGTGCTAATCTTGCACCTATATCCACTCCCCAAGCTCTTACTTGAGAATTTCAATCCACTATGCATATTTAAACCAAATACAATGTTGGATAATACCGACCCTAGCTATCCCAAGCTAGATACTTGTTTTTCGGATATAAGCCAATCCTTTATACTCCAATTTAAGGTTCGGATCAATCTATATAAGTTTTCAAACCCTCCAAAACTCAAATACAAAATAGCAAGTAAAAGAGAGAAGTATTACAATGTAAAGCACAATAAACTCCTTAATGAGCATACTAAATCAATAGAAACACTTAACACAATAATGGAGAAGCTTTAATGAACATGATTGAAGACTTGAATGAGCCTTGGAGAAGTGGTTGAACTTGAATTTAATGCTTCTTTTTACTTGAAAGCTGAAAATCATTTGAATATTTTTTCTCTTAATTTATCTGTTATTTTTTTCTCCTTTGAATATCTTTATATCCTCAATCAATGTTGGAGAGGGTTTACTAGTTGTTTAGAGCTGTTGAAAGGAGTTTAGGAAGTATTAAATGCATCAAAATTGGATAAAAATTAATCATTATAGATTTTTCCATCGCAAAAAATACCCCATAGGACGCCCCTGTTTGCATGCCACTCCAAAAACTTGCGTGTCGGTGTGCCAAACTAAAAAGGATCGACCTAGGAGTCGCCCTTTTCTGTCCAAACTGATTTTTTTTATTTTTAAGCTTTCAAAAATTTTGAAAATACCTCCAAATGATTTGATATCATCACGAATGATCTTGAGGCTTCCGAAAAATATCAATTTCACCTCCAACTTAATGAATTTGCTATTTTGGCCATCTTCAACCATTTTTTTCAATTAAAAAATTTTTAGATCTCTTGGAATAAATTTTTAAAATATCTCCAAAGACAAATATCATTAGTACCCCTCTCAAATATTTTGTGCTCATCAAAATCAATTCTTGAGGCAACATTTATATTAGTAAATTTATTATATTAATATATTAATATTAAATTAATATATATTGATATTATATCAATATATATTAATGTTGTATTCATATTGAAAATTATTATAATCTAATGTTATAGTATATTATATTATATTAATATTATATTAATATTTATATATAGTTTGGAAGTAAAAAGATATGATCTTGTATCTATTAAAGATATAATAGATATTTTATATAATTTTTTCAAAAAAATAGATACTCAACGAAACATAAACTAGTATGGAATAAGTCACTTTTTCATGATCAATCAAACATACCAAAACTATACTCTCATACATCATATTCCCATGAAGTAAGCTTTCAGAAAGTAAGTTCTCAAGAAAAAAAGTTCCTCTTGGGAACCAAACAAGTCCTAATTGCTCAAATCTCATTCTTTACATCAAAATGTCTTCTATGAATTTGTATGTGTGAAAAAAGAGAGAGAAAAGATCTCGGCTCATGGTGTGCTATTAATGCTAGAGGATCATCTAGGGGCCTTATAAACTGCTGGAACTCTTCTAGAGTTGAAGGACCTCTATCTCACGAAGACATCTTCTCTCTCAATTCTCTACACCACCCTCTATAACCTCTACTCAATCAGAAAGAATGGTTGGTCATAAGTATTTATGGTGCAAACAATCAGGCTTTTTGACCAGAATTCTTCGAAGAACTATTTATAGTTCGAAGCACATGGCTGGGATGTTGGCTTATTATTGTGGACTTCAGCATCATCTAGCTCGCAAATGAAAGAAAAGGTCCTAATGATAACTCGGCAGTATCAGAAGAATTCAACACATATGTTGACTATCATCAGCTCATTGCCATTAAACTTATACTTGGTCCAATCACAGAGAAATACCCTCTGTGGACAAACTTGGCAGATGTTTAGCATCCTTATAATGCATGGAAACATATCCTTTATCTATGCTGATCCTACGCCTAAAGATAACTTCCGATCACTTTCCACTCCTGGAATTCTGTTGTCATCCTTTGCACAAGAGACCTTCTTGGTTCAAGAATTTCTGGTTTCTACTACTTGGTTTTGATGATTTAAAGAAATCACGGTGGTCAGCAACACCTTCTTCCCTAGATGCTTAAGTGAACGGCAAAAGATGGCGAAGGTATCATAGTGAACGGCAGAGCCCATGGAGAACAATGATTTTTAACGTTCATTGCAAGAAAAAGTTAGCATCAATCAGCCTCCCATACATGGAAACGTGTTCTTAAGGTGCATTCACTCTTTGATGCAAGTACACAAATTAAGATTCACTACAACAAAATGGGATATTAGCGATGAAAAAAATTTATCGCTAATAATAAATTTTTATCGCTAATAATTATTAACAACAAAATTATTGTCGCTAATATTTAGTCGCAAATAATGACATCGTGGATAATTTTTTATGACGAAAAAAAATTTTCATCGCAAATAATTAATATTATCGATGAAAAATTTTCATCGTTAAAATTTTTTTTTTTCAAAATCTATTTACGATGAAAAATTTTAGTCATAAAAAAAGATACTTTGCGACAAAATATTACGGCGTTAATAAAAAATAATTATTTATGATGAATTTTTTTATTGCTATTAATTTAATTAAAAATTTTTATTAAAATCAATTTTTTAAAAAAAATATTAGCGACGTAAATTTTTTATCACAAATATGGTAATTACTGATGTAAATTTTTATCATTAATAAATAACAAATTAATAGCGATGAAAATATTTTCATCACTATTAATTTAATTAAAAATTTTTATAAAAATTAAATTTTAAAAAAATATTAACAACGTAAACTTTTCATCGTAAATATAATTATTTACGATAAAATTATTTTTATCACTATTAATTTAATTAAAATTTTTTATAAAAATTAAATTTACAAAAATATTAGTGATATAAATTTTATGTCACAAATATTACAATTTTTTATGTAAATTTTCATTGATAATAGATTTTCAATTATTTACGATAAAAATAGTTTCTTCGCTATTAATTTAATATAAAATTTTGATATTTTTAAATTTATTAAAAAATTTATTTACAATCAATTTTTTATCACTAATATATTTTTTGATGATCAATATTTCATCGGAGATAACTCCATCGCTAATAATTTATACATATTTTTTTAAAAATAATTTATGAATATATATATTTAATTTATATTTATAATATTTTTTATAAATTAAAAATTAAAAATAAAAATAAAAAATTTACACAATAAATCTATAAATAAATATCATTATTTTATTATATTAAATTAAAATTATAAGAGGTGTAAAATAAAAATAAAAAGCTATACAAATAGGCCGTCAAATGTCAGCATCTGTAAAAGAAGAACGGGCTGGAGAAGGAGAGTGCTCGGATGAGCTCGAACTGGCCTGCTGCTACCTCATCAGCTGCATTATTTGCTCCATCTGCGCTATCCACTCCATCACCTAGATCTGGAGGCGCTGGTACTCATTGATGCGTGCAGTCAATTCATCAACCCTAGACAAGCGTGAGGATGAGGGAGCAGTGATCCCATGCCTTAGACCCCTAACATAATAGGATCTTATACCAAGTACCTGATCACAGATCTCATCATCTGTGGGTACGATCGAGCCCTCAGGGGTAGGCTGAGATCTGATGTCTATCATACAGTCTTGAAAATTAAAGTTATAGCTATTTTAATTTCATATTGAAAATCAAACTGTGAATGAAAAAAATAATTGAAAAAACTTACAAAAAGCTCCTAACTCCCTGTCGTCCACTCCCCTGACCGTCGTTGGTGGGTCTGCTAGTAGATATCGATCCTACCATAAAGCTCGCCACTCTCAGCATCTCTCTGTAATTTGAGAATAATTAATTAAAAATCTTTTAAATAGTTAGAGAGTTAAAATATACTAATTAGAAATTACTTACCATTTGCTCCATGTGACGAGCGAACAACCTCGAACCCCCACAATACGGTACAATCTGTCTCGTCCGATTCATGGCATGTTGGGCATATCTTCTCTGTATAATTAGCAATCAAATTAGTAGGTAACAAACTGAATTTAAGAATAAATGATTTAATCATTAAACTCTAAAAAAAAATTTGGATGTGTAACCTGATATGTCGGATCCTCGTAATACCGGCATATGACAGTCCAATCATCCATAATGATGCTGTCATAGGGCTGCTGCAGCGCTGCCTCCACCCCATGATCCTGCATCACATGGTACCAATGATGATGGATGCGGTGGCGATACTCCATGAAATGCAAAGATAAATATGTGGGAAAAATTCAGTGCAGGGATAAAATGGTAATTTTAAAATTTTTTCAAAATCACTATTTTATAGTGAAAATTATTAATTAATCTAATTAATTAATAAAAATTTATCCTACACTAGGATCTAAATATGATATATAGCATGCATGCATTTAAATTTAAAATTCAAATTTGAACAGTAAATACTTTACTGTAATGTGTTCAGAATACAATACCTTTGTGCGGATAGTAGATCACCATAATCTGATCACCGTCGGGAGAGTCTGATCGTCATGATGCAGCCACACAGCATGTCTGACCTCTATGGATCATCCACACGAAGCTCCCGATCTGATCGACTCCTCACGAGTGCTAGCTCGTTGTAGAGCCCTTTCGATGGTCGATGCTGATCGAACTCCTTCGATCGATGTCTATCGATTCTTCAAATACTCTGGATCATCAGCAAATGTGCTTGAGAGGATGTTGAAGATCTTCCTAAAATTTGGTGGGCTCACGACACTCGTAGCTCACCTTCTCACTTCTCGAACTCCAGGCTGAAACCCTGAAGAACTCACTGAAACCCTGCGCACACTTTTTCTTTCTTTTCTTTCTTTTTCTCTCGGAAGGATATAGACCTTCACCTTACACACAAGGATTCCTCACACTCAGATTTTCTCTCCAAAATTTTTTTTCTTTTTTTTACATGCCCCACTCTTCTCCTCCTTTTAAAACAATGTCAAACGTCTTATCCACGTGAGAGGATAAAGATGAGTAATTGCATATTTGAATTCAAATCAAATTTTGAATTCAAATGAAAACCAATTTATCCTTATCCACTAAGGGCATGAGAAGAGGAGGGTGTGGCTTAATTTGTACGTGAGTCATTTCATGAGAAATATTTTCTCGTGTAATAAATGAGGCACTAAAAGAGGATAAGGTCAAGGAGCTAAGATTGGTTGCTCATTCAAATTCAAACTTTGTTTTGAATTTGAATGGCCAACCAATCATCCTTATCCACTCATTTGGTGCATTAGAGTAGGGTGTGAGGAGGGCTTTGCATGAGGAAAAATTCATGAGAACTTCCTTCTCGTGAATTCAAATGGGCACAGTGGAAGTAAGGTGGCGCAGGGAGAATGGGTCAAGGTGGTTTCATTATTTAAACCAACCTAATTGAACCAAATAAGTTAGGCCCAATTAGATCAATTTAAATCCAATTTAATTAGGCTTAATAAAATCCTAATCAAATCAAAAATTGATTAAGCCCAACCCTTGATCAAATCAGGGACCAAACCATCTCGACGATTAGGTCAACTCTTAACCTAATCGGGTCAAATCCAACTGAATCCAATTCAATTGGACTTGATCCAAAAATAATTACTCAATAAAATTGAGTTAATTAGTGATCAAATCACTAATTAAATCTCTCATAAATATTGAGTCCAAATCCGATGGGTAATCGGACATCAGAATTCATCGATATGTAACCCTGATCGAAGAGTCCCAAACCAGTGGGACTCTTGACCCCAGTACCCAAAATATGTGGGACTCATGATCAGAGAATCCTGATTCTCAATCATAGAGTTTCAGACACATAGGACTCATAGTCCACGAGCATTAGGACTCTTCATCAGCCATCAGATCAGATAGGAACATCTAATGTGTGTGACCCCGTAGGTTCGAATCTAAGCCGGTAGCACAGGAACCAATTCCTGTACTAATCAAAGTGACCATCTAGCAATGGTACCCGATGACCAGATACGTCGAATAGTCACAATCGCAATACTCAGAACCTACGTGAATATGGTTACTGTATAATTCATCCTTTTGACCTCTGTGTTTAGGATGACTCAAGGTTAAACTGTCAACTCTGATTAGATCATCTGAATCGTGCTCAACTCAAACAGTCCTGTGACTCCTCACAAAGACTACCCTAGCCAAGGCTTTGCTAAATTGAAACACAACTGTACACAACTCCTAAATTGGAGTGGTCAATCCCATCTTGACACACGCACCGACAAGTCAAGTACTTGACTACACCCAACAGCCTTCCGTCACTGAATTAGAAATTCAGGTAGTTCAGTACCTAAGTGCAGTGAGTTACTTGCAAGTCACCGTGGCGGTCTCAGGTCGGAGGGATATTTATACCCATATTCCATCGAAGCAAATCTTGACAGCAAAAATAGCTCTAGAGTCGGTCACGTTCAGTGCAGATGTACCCTTACATCTCACCTGTATGCCAAACCAGTATCTCCACACTCATTGATTAAGAGGACAACCAACCTATATGGCACACAACGACCTATGCTTAATAAATATTGTCGTCCTTAGTAACAATGTATCATTTGATCGCGAACAAATTTAAGGACTAAACGATAAATCCTCCTTTGTCGAGTCTAAATAGTCCTAAGGACTTCACCACAACATAGGAGTTCATTAGAAGATGAAATATTTTATGATAAAAAATATTAAAATAATTTTTATTAATTCATAATTCATGTACATATACAAAAATGAGCACAACCATCAACAGACTGATGATTGACTTTGGGACACTATTTCCAATAATCTCCCACTTGGCCTAAAGCCAATCGGTGCAGTATCTAATACCCATCTTCGACTTGTAGTCGTCGAACTCCTTCACCACAATGGCTTTAGTGAATGGGTTGGCCAGGTTCTTCTTTCCATCGATCTTCAGAAGGTCGACGTCATCTCGATCCACAATTTTCCAGATGAGATGGTAGCGGCGTAGAATATGCTTCATCCGCTGGTGTGCCTTGGGTTCCTTCGCCTAAGCAATGGCTCCAGAGCTGTCACAGTAGAGCAGAACTGGACCAATAACGGAGGGTGCTACTCCAAGCTCGATGATGAATTTTCTCAGCCACACCGCTTCTTTAGCAGCATCTGATGCAGCGACATACTCCACCTCGTAAACTGAATCAGCCACTGTGTGTTGCTTGGAACTCTTCCAGCAAATAACCCCACCATTAAGGGTAAAAATAAATCCTGACACACTTTTACTGTCATCGTGATCAGACTGAAAACTAGAGTCTGTAAACCCTATAAGTCTCAAGTCCGATTCACCATAAATAAGCCATTGGTCCTTAATATTTCTTAAATACTTCAGGATGGTTTTAACAACCTTCCAGTGATTCTCTCCTGGATCAGATTAGTATCTACTCACTACCCCTAGTGAGTATGCCACATCTGATCGTGTACATGTCATGGCGTATATGATAGATCCCACTGCCGAAGCATATAGAATCCTACCCATACGCTCTCTCTCTTGAGGTATTGTCGGACAATCCCTCTTCGAGAGAGAAATTCCATGGCCTATCGGTAGATAGCCTTTCTTAAAATTCTTCATACTGAACCTCTTCAGCATAGTATCTATGTACGTAGACTGGGATAAATCAAGCAACCTTTTAGATCTATCCCTATAAATTCTCATCCCTAAGATGTAGGAAGCTTCTCCCAAATCCTTCATGGAGAACTGTGACGACAGCTAAATCTTTATTCCCTGTAATGTAGGGATATCATTTTCGATTAAGAGAATATCATCCACATACAATACAAGAAATACCACTACTGGATCATTAGCCCACTTATAAATGCAGGGCTCTTCTCCATTCTTAACGAAGCCATACATCTTGATCGTCCTATCAAAACGTATGTTCCAACTCCTAGATGCCTGCTTAAGTCCATAAAGGGACCTCTGTAGTCTGCATATCTTAGACTCATCAATGGATGTGAATCCTTCAGGTTGTATCATATACACCTCTTCATCTAGCTCTCCATTTAGGAAAGCTGTCTTCACATCCATCTGTCAGATTTCATAGTCCAGATGGACAGCTATCGCAAGCATAATCTGAATGGATTTGAGCATTGCCATAGGAGAAAATGTCTCGTCATAGTCTATACCATAACGTTGACGATATCCCTTGGCAATCAGACGGGCTTTATAGGTTTTCACCTTTCCATCTGTGCCCCTCTTCCTCTTGAAGATCCACTTACACCCTATGGGTTTTACTCCTTCGGGTGAGTCAACCAATGTCCACACATCGTTGACTTTCATGGACTCCATTTCAGATTTCACGACCTCTAGCCATTTCTCAGATTCGGATCTCTGCATTGCATCCATGTAGGTGATCGGATCCTCATCATTTTCATCAAGTTTGATAGGATCGTCGTCCCGGACCAAGAAACCATAGTATCTGTCCGGTTGACGTGGTACTCTACCAGATCGCCTTAAGGGTGCTTGAACAAGGGGCTCCAGATCTGATCTAATCAAATCTGATTCAGGTTCAGCAACTTGTGTCGGTTTTTTCACCTGTCGAACTTCATCAAGTTCGACCTTAGAGGCAACAGTCCCTTCATCAAAGAACTCTTTTTCCAAAAAGATTGCCTTAAGGCTGACAAACACCTTTTGCTCATCAGTCAGGTAGAAATAATACCCTTTGGTCTCTTTTGGGTATTTTATAAAATTATACTTGTCAGACCTAGGTCCTAGCTTGTCCGTAATTAAACGTTTAACATAAGCCGGACACCCCCAAACCCTAAGGTGCGAAAGTACTGGCTTACGTCCTATCCATATCTCATATGGCGTTTTGGTTACAGACTTACTCGAAACTCTATTTAGAAGGTAACAAGCCGATTCGAGTGCATATCTCCAGAGGGAGATCTGCAGACCAGCAAATCCCATCATGGATCGAACCATATCCAACAAGGTCCGATTCCTCCTTTCAGATACACCATTTGCTGTGGTGTTCCAGGAGGAGTCCATTGAGAGAGAATCCCATTCTTCCCAAGATATGTCAGAAACTCATTGGAAAGGTATTCACCTCCTCGATTAGATCGAAAAATTTTAATACACTTTTCAGTTTGTTTTTCTACCTCATTTTAGAATAGTTTGAACATTTCAAACGACTCTGACTTATGCTTCATTAAATAGACATACCCATACCTCGATAGGTCGTCTGTGAAGGTTATGAAGTAGAAATATCCACCTCTTGCACTTGCGCTCATGGGTCCACATACATCAGAATGTACCAGACCCAAGAGTTCACTGGCTCGCTCACTTTTTTCAGTAAAAGGTGACTTGGTCATTTTACCAAGAAGACAGGACTCACAGGTTGGAAGTGATTCACAATCACCTACTTCAAGAATTCCTTCTTGAGCCAACCTGTTTATCCTGTTCTTATTGATATGACCTAGCCAAAGGTAGACTTCTGACACATTATCTATTCTAGGGCGTTTACCGGAGGTTTGAACCACATTAACAGGTTGTGATAGAAAGTAAATTCTATTATAAAGTTGTCCAATAAATATTGTAACACCATTCAAAATGATATTGCAAGTATTTTCTTTTATTAAAAATTGATAACCGTTCATGGCCAAAAGACCTACAGAAATAATATTTAATAAAAAGCTTGGACAATAGTGGCATTTACTCAGAATTATATTTCGAGAATTGATTACAAGGTTCATGATTCCTAATGCTAGAACTGAAACTTTGCTTCCATCTCCAACGTTCAGGAATCTCTCGCCTTCATCAAATCTCCTACTGACCTGCAGTCCCTGCATCGAATTGTAAATATGATAAGAGCTTTCGGTATCCAATACCCAGGCAGAAGTATCACAAATGGAAAAGTTGCAAGGTGTTATCATATAAGTACCTTGCTTCTTCTTTGGCCTGTTCGGGTCCAGTGAGGCAATGTATAGAGGACAGTTCCTCTTTCAATGCCCCTACTTCTTGCAAAAGAAGCACTTCGTCTGGCTCTGGTCGGGCTTACGCTTTTTGGTCTGACCCTGTGCAGACGTCCCAGCATGCAGCTGCACCTTCTTATTCTTCTTCTTCTTGTTCTTCTTCCCTTTTTTAAAGCGTCGACGACCAGAAAAAGACCCTCCCACAACATTCACCGACTCCTTATGGAGCTGGTGATCTTTTTCAAAATTCTGCAACAACCCCAACAAGCCGTGGTAGTTCACTGCAGGCTTTGTCATTCAAAAATGAGTAAGGAAGGGGAGGAAGGACTTGGGCAATGAATTAAGGATCACATCCTTACCGAGCTGCTCGTGTAGGGGAAAGCCAAGTTTATTTAGGCGCTCAATCATTTCGATCATGTACAGTACATGATCAGTGACTGAGGCCCCATCCCTCATTCGAGCATTGAAAATGGCACAACTAGTTTTGTGCCTTTCAATATCGTCAGGCATGCCAAAGGAGTCGTTCAACATTTGAAGCATCTCCTGTGGCTGGACGTTCTCAAACCTGCAGCTGAACTCATCATTCATTGCCACCAGTATTATGCACCGGACGTTGGTGCGGTCGTTGAGCCACTTCTGGTAAGTGTCTCAAACCGTCTCTCTAGCATTCAGGGCTGGCTCCTCTGATGCCGGATCCATTACTACATAAAAGATCCGCTCATGCTCAAGGACGATTTTTAATTTTCGATACCAGCTATCAAAATTAGGTCCCATGAGCTTTTCATTATCTAATAATGACCGGAGCGATAGGGTAGTGGCCATAGCTGCATAAAGAAAAATCAGACCTATATTAGTACATAAATTATTAATACTAAAGACTTGGACTTTAGTCTAAAGTTTCTCTCAGTATTTTTATGAATTGATAGCCTCAACCTCCAATTCGAGGAATTACTTTAATTCCTTAGTGGGTACTAGAATCCACACAGACTACACATGAGCCCAACTTTGGTTGGTCAACCCATGTGCATCTATGGGTAGGTTCAAAACCAGTTGTTTCTCTAAACATCTTCTAGTAATTAATTTTATCCCAGAACCTAATCAGTAGGCTTTGGCCTCCACTGAAAAGATCTGGTCAGGTCCAACCATTAATATGACTTGATTTGATGAATCAGACCAATAAATGATCAAGCCCGACTTTGGCCGGCCAACCTGACCACCATCAGAAAGACTCAAACCAAATTATCATACTATGAATGATAATTCCATTAGTCAATAAGCACCAGGCCTTTGGGCCTCCAATGATTATTAAACTAATAGACTCATTATCACTCACTTAATGGGAGGCTATGACTTAGTTATCACTATAACTTAATCATTTTAGGGACCTAATAATTTTGAGGATTTTATTAAAGGATAGAAGAGAAGAAATTAACCAGCCAATTTCAATCCTCCCACTGACTTCACCGAGTCAGATTAAAAAGGATTTAATTAAAGCCGACATTAGGAGCATCTAAATCAGTCAAATTAATTTATCTAATGACATGGGTGAGCCCTAATCAGTAAGTGATCTAATCAAAACCTAATTCACCAGGTTGGCCAGGTAAGTGAGATCAGTGGTGGGGATAAGCCATTAACTCGTCAGAGATCGAATCACTGCGAGTAGCTCCCACTTAAAAACCACTGGTCAAATTGCCAAACTTACCTTAGACACCAACCAGTTCATTAGTTTTAATTTGATCAACTTAGTAAATAGGGTTGCACCGCGTAGCCATGAATTAAGTCCATCTTGGTCTAGTTAAAGACATGGACCCATTCAACTACAACTATTGAAGTTGAGTCTAGAGTATCCTTGACCTAATCTAATTCAACTTTTGATTAGATTTGACCAATTACTCTAATTTAGTCCATTTCTTTAAGCTAACCTTAGGTCTAACCCAATTACGAACCTAATCCATCTAACCATTGACCCATAAGTTTATGCAATTGTCTTAGGTCTTAATTCACAATTCTAGACCTACTAGACAACACTTAATTCTTTTAATTAAGTATTTGGGCTGATGGGTCAGGGTTTGGCATTTCGAAAGTAATTTTTAAATTTGAAAGGTTTTATTTTCTATTCACCAAATATGTTGACTTATTACATAAATATATCAGCACATTTCATAAATAGCAATCCTATTGCTAATTACAAAACAGAAAATAACACAATCAAAATAAATCATGAATATTTCTTTCACTGCTTCATCTGCATGGGATATAATCACATCGGCACCCCTACCACCATAGGAGACCCCATCGAATGGGAAGAGAGGGCCTTTAAACCCTACTTTTCTCCTATGACCGGACGGTCATGGCAACCAACCTAATTCGATTACTTGCTACTTGGATCAAGTATATCTAAATAGACCAATTTTAAATTTTTATAAATTTTATAAATTTTAAATTTCAAATTTTTAAATTTTGAATTTTAAATTTCAAATAAATTTTAAATTTCAAATTTTTTGAATTTCAAATTTTGAATTTTAAATTTTGAATTTCAAATTTGAAAATTTCAAAAA